>NW_005197123.1:0-1444 GCF_000372725.1 Emiliania huxleyi CCMP1516
GAGGCTCTCCATGAGGATGTGCACATTCACACCTTCAGTCGGGCCTGTCGGCTTGGCGTAGAAGGTCTCGACGATCCGCGCGATGTGGGGATGGTCAAAAGCGCGCTGGATGTCGATCTCATTCTTTAGCTCCTTCAGAGCGGACGCCGACGCGAAGTCGAGCGAAATGGTCTTGAGCGCGTACTCGCCGCCTCCGCCTCCGAGGCGCTTGCAGGTGCGGACCACGCCAAACGCACCCTTGCCGAGCTGCCTGCTCCCACTCAGGTCGTACTTGGCCTCCAGGTCCGATGCGTCCCAGTGCTGCTTCACGAACGCAGACGTGAGAGCGTCGGCTGCGTCGCCAAGGCTGGCGTTGCCGAGCGTCTGACGTGAGAGCGCCGGCTTCGAGAGGTCCGTGGCGCCGTCGGCGTCGCTGCTGGTGCTGGAAGTGCAGCCCATGGGGGGCTTTTGCACACGTCACCGAGCTGCAGCCAGAGAGCAGAGCCGAGGCAGAGCACACGTCAACGAGCTGCAGGCCACGTCACGAGCTGATCTCGAGTGCCCGTTCCATGAAGAGACGCCGTGCAGCCAAAGACGCCTGTCGTTCCCTACCTGCCTCAGGCGTTATCGCGTTCGCTTACACAAAATGCACTTGGGGGCACGCGTTCGCTTTTGACCGAAGCTGTCGTCGCTGTCTGTCTGTCCGTTCTCGATCGACTTCCCCCTTCTGTTGCCTTGTGCGGCGTGTCTCTCCTCAGTTTGCCGCCGCCCCTCTGGGACCGAGTGTGCCTTCCGACTATCCTCGCTGTCTGTCTGTTCTCGACTGTCGTGTGCGTAATCTTGGGTCCAGGGTTGTGCATTGGAGAGAGAGATTTTTAGCAATACCAAACAACTCTAACACTCACACATCATTTGGGGCCTGCCCTGTTCACGCGCGCGCGAGACGTGCAGACAGGGTTGCCAGGTGAGAGCGAATGGCGCGGTTCAGAGCGAATGGCGCACAACAGAGAGAGAGAGATGCGCTCTGCATGGTGGGACATAAAAGAGAGCGAGTACTTGGGCGAGTAGGCCGTGCGGTCGACGCTGCCGCGCGCGACCTTACGCGCGAGGCGGCGCAGCTTGAGAACAGCGGTGGGCGAGAAGCCGCCGCCGAACGTCTCGTGGAGCAGCAGGTTGAAGTTGAGAGAGTAAGTTCCTTACCGGGTATCAGCTGGTCGGCCGCCATGTGGGCCTCCGGGCCTGCTGCGGCGGCGCGGCCGGTTGAGGCCGGGCTCGGCCCGGCCCGCGACGGCTGGCCGCCGACGAGCGCGCTCGCGCTGCTCGTCAAGATGGCGGCGGTGGCGATTGCGGCGACAAAAGTTCAGTCGTACAGCGCTCAGGCGTCTGTCTTCTGTCGTCTGTTGTCGCATTTCGCACACGCGCGCGCCGCGCGACCCGCGTCGCTCCGCGAGGGCTTGAGCCTTCC
>NW_005197122.1:0-1444 GCF_000372725.1 Emiliania huxleyi CCMP1516
CCGCCGTCGTGCCGCTAGCAGATCCACCCTGGCACGGGGACGGCCGCGGCGAGGTGGAGGAGAGAGGGTGGGGCGGAGAGGCGGAGGTGTGGCGACTGGCAGGCGACGGATGCGGCGCCGGGTGGCCGGCGACGGCGAAGGAGGCGGCGGCGGGCAGGGGCGACGCGCCTTGCCCATGCTCTGGAAATGTGTTCGGCTCGGAGCCGATGCTCTTCTCGCAAGATGCGCTGCAAAGCAAAAGAAACAGCGCAGTAGCCACACCTCGCTCTACCTGTCTCTCCTGGAGATGTCTGCTCTATTTATTTATTTATTACCTTGTCGGAGGATCCGAACACGGACGCACGTCAAACTATTCGTTCACATTCACGGCACACTGTATTAATTCGGGTGTTCGCGAGCCCCTAGCTCGCCGACGGCGAGAGAGATGCCACGACCCACGAGGCGTCGCGGTGGCCGTCGGGCCAAAGCCCCGCCAGACTCCCTTCACACTCTCTCTCCTAGAGTCCCGTGGCGTCGTCCTAGAGTCCGGAGGTCCCGTCCGTCCCGTCTCGTGACCGTCTCCGTACCACCAAGACTCGACCTACAATCCCAGAGTCGGCCGCCGGGGCGGGCGTTTGCCCGCCCAGGACGCCCCGGCCGAACGTGGCAGCGTCGTCTGTTCACGAACAGCCCTTTGGAACCCCCAACACGCTATCCACCTCATCCGCTAAATGCTCGCAATCTTCATCCCCGCCTTTCTCTCGCACACCGCTTGCGATTCACTCTTTCCCCTGCGCAACGGACGCGGTCCGGTTGGCTCCAGCCACCGACCTCCAGCACCCGAGCAATGGAGAAGTTTACTTCGTAAGGTACCCACTCCCAACATTATTCCGCGACCCCCAACCTAGCTGCCCGGGCCTCCCACCTCACAAAGATTTGGCAAGAGCCACAAAGATTTGGCCGTCCACAAATGAGTGGCCAGGCCTCGTCCTCGACCGCAGCCGCGCCCGGCGCTCCACATCCACGGCCGCAAGGCAGGGCGCCGAAGGAGCACACGTGGGATGGAAGCTACGCGGCGCATTGATTGTGCATGATTGCTCAAGTAGCTCGAATTGGCATCCACCGCAATGCAAACATGACTGGAGAGCATATGCAACACGGACGCAGGCTTACCGTTGGCGACGTCGGTTATCAGAGGGGTCAAGTCATAGTGACGCGCTCGATGGGTTGCTGCATTGACGCAGGCAGCAAAAGCAGCGCAGCGGAGACCTTCTCATGAGTGGCGGTTCGCACCATGCGGCAGTGGGGACATCAGGTGCGCGAATTTAAGCGCCATTTTCGATTCCGTGGTTTTGGCACTGTCTACCAACTTTGGTACAAATCGACTTGGTCTGGGCACAGTCGCACAGACGAGCCCTGCGCGGGGCTGCGCATGCAGCAATATTGCGCGATATTGCGCGATATT
>NW_005197121.1:0-3201 GCF_000372725.1 Emiliania huxleyi CCMP1516
CTCCGCCGCCCTCCACCTCTCCCATGCCGCCGCCGCCCTCTACCTCGCCCACGCCGCCGCCGCCCTCCACCTCCCCCACACCGCCGCCGCCGCCGCTCACGCCGCCGCCGCCCTCCACCTCGCCCACGCCTCCGCCGCCCTCCACCTCTCCCATGCCGCCGCCGCCCTCTACCTCGCCCACGCCGCCGCCGCCCTCCACCTCCCCCACACCGCCGCCGCCGCCGCTCACGCCGCCGCCGGCCTCCACCTCGCCCACGCCTCCGCCGGCCTCCACCTCGCCCTCGCCGCCGCCGCCGTCAGCCTCGCCCTCGCCGCCGCCACCGTCAACGCCGCCGCCGTCCGCCTCGGCCTCGCCGCCGCCTCCTTCCGCCTCGCCCTCGCCACCGCCTCCCTCCGCCTCACCGTCGCCACCTCCTCCATCTGCCTCACCGTCTCCGCCGCCGCCGTCCGCCTCGCCCTCGCCGCCGCCGCCGTCCGCCTCGCCCTCGCCGCCGCCACCGTCAACGCCGCCGCCGTCCGCCTCGCCCTCGCCGCCGCCTCCTTCCGCCTCGCCCTCGCCACCGCCTCCCTCCGCCTCACCGTCGCCACCTCCTCCATCCGCCTCACCATCTCCGCCGCCGCCGTCCGCCTCGCCCTCGCCGCCGCCGCCGTCCACCTCGCCCTCGCCGCCGCCACCGTCAACGCCGCCGCCGTCCGCCTCGCCCTCGCCGCCGCCTCCTTCCGCCTCGCCCTCGCCACCGCCTCCCTCCGCCTCACCGTCGCCACCTCCTCCATCCGCCTCACCGTCTCCGCCGCCGCCGTCCGCCTCGCCCTCGCCGCCGCCGCCGTCCGCCTCGCCCTCGCCGCCGCCACCGTCAACGCCGCCGCCGTCCGCCTCGCCCTCGCCGCCGCCTCCGTCCGCCTCGCCCTCGCCACCGCCTCCCTCCGCCTCACCGTCGCCACCTCCTGCATCTGCCTCACCGTCCCCGCCGCCGCCGTCCGCCTCGCCCTCGCCGCCGCCACCGTCCGCCTCGCCCTCGCCGCCGCCACCGTCTCCGCCGCCGCCGTCCGCCTCGCCCTCGCCACCGCCTCCCTCCGCCTCACCGTCGCCACCTCCTCCATCTGCCTCACCGTCTCCGCCGCCGCCGTCCGCCTCGCCCTCGCCGCCGCCACCGTCGCCACCTCCTCCATCCGCCTCACCATCTCCGCCGCCGCCGTCCGCCTCGCCCTCGCCACCGCCGCCGTCCGCCTCGCCCTCGCCACCGCCTCCCTCCGCCTCACCGTCGCCACCTCCTCCATCCGCCTCACCATCTCCGCCGCCGCCGTCCGCCTCGCCCTCGCCGCCGCCGCCGTCCGCCTCGCCCTCGCCGCCGCCACCGTCAACGCCGCCGCCGTCCGCCTCGCCCTCGCCGCCGCCTCCTTCCGCCTCGCCCTCGCCGCCGCCACCGTCAACGCCGCCGCCGTCCGCCTCGCCCTCGCCACCGCCTCCCTCCGCCTCACCGTCGCCACCGCCGCCGTCCGCCTCACCGTCTCCGCCGCCGCCGTCCGCCTCACCGTCTCCGCCGCCGCCGTCCGCCTCGCCCTCGCCGCCGCCTCCCTCCGCCTCACCGTCGCCACCTCCTCCATCTGCCTCACCGTCTCCGCCGCCGCCGTCCGCCTCGCCCTCGCCGCCGCCGCCGTCCGCCTCGCCCTCGCCGCCGCCACCGTCAACGCCGCCGCCGTCCACCTCGCCCTCGCCGCCGCCTCCTTCCGCCTCGCCCTCGCCACCGCCTCCCTCCGCCTCACCGTCGCCACCTCCTCCATCCGCCTCACCATCTCCGCCGCCGCCGTCAACCTCGCCCTCGCCGCCGCCGCCGTCCGCCTCGCCCTCGCCGCCGCCACCGTCAACGCCGCCGCCGTCCGCCTCGCCCTCGCCGCCGCCTCCTTCCGCCTCGCCCTCGCCACCGCCTCCCTCCGCCTCACCGTCGCCACCTCCTCCATCTGCCTCACCATCTCCGCCGCCGCCGTCCGCCTCGCCCTCGCCGCCGCCGCCGTCCGCCTCGCCCTCGCCGCCGCCACCGTCAACGCCGCCGCCGTCCGCCTCGCCCTCGCCGCCGCCTCCTTCCGCCTCGCCCTCGCCACCGCCTCCCTCCGCCTCACCGTCGCCACCTCCTCCATCCGCCTCACCATCTCCGCCGCCGCCGTCCGCCTCGCCCTCGCCGCCGCCGCCGTCCGCCTCGCCTTCGCCGCCGCCACCGTCAACGCCGCCGCCGTCCGCCTCGCCCTCGCCGCCGCCTCCGTCCGCCTCGCCCTCGCCGCCGCCGCCGTCCGCCTCACCGTCGCCACCTCCTCCATCTGCCTCACCGTCTCCGCCGCCGCCGTCCGCCTCGCCCTCGCCGCCGCCGCCGTCCGCCTCGCCCTCGCCGCCGCCACCGTCAACGCCGCCGCCGTCCGCCTCGCCCTCGCCGCCGCCTCCGTCCGCCTCGCCCTCGCCACCTCCTCCATCCGCCTCACCGTCGCCACCGCCTCCGTCCGCCTCACCGTCGCCACCTCCTCCATCTGCCTCACCGTCTCCGCCGCCGCCGTCCGCCTCGCCCTCGCCGCCGCCGCCGTCCGCCTCGCCCTCGCCGCCGCCACCGTCTCCGCCGCCGCCGTCCGCCTCGCCCTCGCCGCCGCCGCCTTCCGCCTCGCCCTCGCCGCCGCCACCGTCGCCACCTCCTCCATCCGCCTCACCGTCTCCGCCGCCGCCGTCCGCCTCGCCGTCGCCGCCGCCTCCCTCCGCCTCACCGTCGCCACCTCCTCCATCTGCCTCACCGTCTCCGCCGCCGCCGTCCGCCTCGCCCTCGCCGCCGCCGCCGTCCGCCTCGCCCTCGCCGCCGCCACCGTCTCCGCCGCCGCCGTCCGCCTCGCCCTCGCCGCCGCCGCCGTCCGCCTCGCCCTCGCCGCCGCCACCGTCGCCACCTCCGCCATCAGCCTCACCGTCACCGCCGCCGCCGTCCGCGTCGCCCTCACCAACGCCGTCGTCGGCCTCGCCCTCGCCACCGCCTCCGTCCGCCTCACCGTCGCCACCTCCTCCATCCGCCTCACCATCTCCGCCGCCGCCGTCCGCCTCGCCCTCGCCGCCGCCACCGTCAACGCCGCCGACGTCCGCCTCGCCCTCGGCGTCGCCTTCTTCCGCCTCGCCCTCGGCAACGACTCCGTCCGCCTCACCGTCGACACCTCCGCCATCTGCCTCACCGTCTC
>NW_005197121.1:8257-10234 GCF_000372725.1 Emiliania huxleyi CCMP1516
AGCGACCTCATAACAGTCTCCGACAGCAACGACGTCGCCACAGCAGCCATCCGAGCTACCGTCTCCGCCGCCGCCGTCCGCAAAACAATCGGCACCGACGCCGTCCGCGTCGCCGTCGTCAGCGACACCGTCAACGCCGCCGCCGTCCGCCTCGCCCTCGCCGCCGCCGCCGTCCGCCTCGCCCTCGCCGCCGCCGCCGTCGCCTCCGCCTCCATCTGCCTCACCGTCTCCGCCGCCGCCGTCCGCCTCGCCCTCGCCACCGCCTCCTTCCGCCTCGCCCTCGCCACCGCCTCCCTCCGCCTCACCGTCGCCACCTCCACCATCCGCCTCACCATCTCCGCCGCCGCCGTCCGCCTCGCCCTCGCCGCCGCCACCGTCAACGCCGCCGCCGTCCGCCTCGCCCTCGCCGCCGCCTCCATCCGCCTCGCCCTCGCCACCGCCTCCCTCCGCCTCACCGTCGCCACCTCCTCCATCTGCCTCACCGTCTCCGCCGCCGCCGTCCGCCTCGCCCTCGCCGCCGCCGCCGTCCGCCTCGCCCTCGCCGCCGCCACCGTCTCCGCCGCCGCCGTCCGCCTCGCCCTCGCCGCCGCCGCCGTCCGCCTCGCCCTCGCCGCCGCCACCGTCGCCACCACCTCCATCCGCCTCACCGTCTCCGCCGCCGCCGACCGCGTCGCCCTCGCCGCCGCCTCCGTCCGCCTCGCCCTCGCCACCGCCTCCCTCCGCCTCACCGTCGCCACCTCCTCCATCTGCCTCACCGTCTCCGCCGCCGCCGTCCGCCTCGCCCTCGCCACCGCCTCCGTCCGCCTCACCGTCGCCACCGAATCCCTCCGCCTCGCCCTCACCGCCGAACTCCTTCCGCCTCGACCTCGCCGCCGCCGCCGTCCGCGATCGCCCTCGCCGCCGCCTCCTTCCGCCTCGCCGTCGCCGCCGCCTCCTTCCGCCTCGCCCATGCCGCCGCCGCCGTCCGCCTCGCCCTCGCCGCCGCCGCCGTCCGCCTCGCCGTCGCCGCCGCCGCCGTCCGCCTCGCCCTCGCCGCCGCCTCCTTCCGCCTCACCCTTGCCGCCGCCTCCGTCCGCATCGCCGTCGCCGCCGCCTCCTTCCGCCTCGCCCTCGCCACCGCCTCCCTCCCCCTCACCATCGCCACCTCCTCCATACGCCTCACCGTCTCCGCCGCCGCCGTCCGCCTCGCCCTCGCCGCCGCCGCCGTCCGCCTCGCCCTCGCCGCCGCCACCGTCAACGCCGCCGCCGTCCGCCTCGCCCTCGCCGCCGCCTCCTTCCGCCTCGCCCTCGCCACCGCCTCCCTCCGCCTCACCATCGCCACCTCCTCCATCCGCCTCACCGTCTCCGCCGCCGCCGTCCGCCTCGCCCTCGCCGCCGCCGCCGTCCGCCTCGCCCTCGCCGCCGCCACCGTCAACGCCGCCGCCGTCCGCCTCGCCCTCGCCGCCGCCTCCTTCCGCCTCGCCCTCGCCACCGCCTCCCTCCGCCTCACCGTCGCCACCTCCTCCATCCGCCTCACCGTCAACGCCGCCGCCGTCCACCTCGCCCTCGCCGCCGCCGCCGTCCGCCTCGCCCTCGCCGCCGCCACCGTCAACGCCGCCGCCGTCCGCCTCGCCCTCGCCGCCGCCTCCTTCCGCCTCGCCCTCGCCACCGCCTCCCTCCGCCTCACCGTCGCCACCTCCTCCATCCGCCTCACCGTCTCCGCCGCCGCCGTCCGCCTCGCCCTTGCCACCGCCTCCCTCCGCCTCACCGTCGCCACCGCCTCCATCCGCCTCGCCCTCGCCGCCGCCTCCCTCCTTCTCACCGTCGCCCCCGCCGCCGTCCGCCTCGCCCTCGCCACCGCCTCCCTCCGCCTCGCCCTCGCCACCGCCGCCGTCCGCCTCACCGTGGCCGCCGCCGCCGTCCGCCTCGCCCTCGCCACCGCCCCCGTCGGCCTCGCCCTCGCCGCCGCCTCCCTCCGCCTCACCGTCGCCACCGCCT
>NW_005197121.1:10334-13536 GCF_000372725.1 Emiliania huxleyi CCMP1516
CAACAGCGCCGCCCCTTCCGGGCTCGCCGCCCGCATCTCCATCGCCGCCGTCAGCGCCGCCCTCGCCACCGTCGCCGCCCGCATCTCCATCGCCGCCATCAGCGCCGCCCTCGCCGCCCTCGCCGCCCGCTTCTCCATCACCACCGTCAGCGCCGCCCTCGCCGCCCTCGCCGCCCGCATCTCCATCGCCGCCGTCAGCGCCGCCCTCGCCACCCTCGCCGCCCGCATCTCCATCGCCGCCAGCAGCGCCGCCCTCGCCGCCCTCGCCGCCCGCATCTCCATCGCCGCCGTCAGCGCCACCCTCGCCGCCCGCATCGCCGACACCCCCTGCGACACCGTCGGCGCCATCAGCGCCACCCTCGCCGCCCGCATCTCCATCGCCGCCGTCAGCGCCACCCTCGCCGCCGGCATCGCCAACTCCGCCTGCATCACCCTCAACGCCACCAGCGCCACCCTCGCCGCCGGCATCGCCGTCTCCCCCTGCGTCACCCTCGCCGCCATTAGCGCCACCCTCGCCGCCTGCATCTCCATCGCCGCCGTCAGGGCCGCCCTCGCCGCCCTCGCCGCCCGCATCTCCATCGCCGCCATCAGCGCCACCCTCGCCGCCGGCATCTCCATCGCCGCCATCAGCGCCGCCCTCGCCACCCTCGCCGCCCGCATCTCCATCGCCGCCATCAACGCCGCCCTCGCCACCCTCGCCGCCCGCATCTCCATCGCCGCCAGCAGCGCCGTCCTCGCCACCCTCGCCGCCCGCATCTCCATCGCCGCCGTCAGCGCCGCCCTCGCCGCCGGCATCCCCGTCTCCCCCTGCGTCACCCTCGCCGCCATCAGCGCCACCCTCGCCGCCCGCATCTCCATCGCCGCCGTCAGCGCCGCCCTCGCCGCCCTCGCCGCCCGCATCTCCATCGCCGCCATCAGCGCCGCCCTTGCCGTCGGCATCGCCGTCTCCCCCTGCGTCACCCTCGCCGCCATCAGCGCCACCCTCGCCGCCCGCATCTCCATCGCCGCCATCAGCGCCGCCCTCGCCACCGTCGCCGCCCGCATCTCCATCGCCGCCATCAGCGCCGCCCTCGCCGCCCGCATCTCCATCGCCGCCATCAGCGCCGCCTTCGCCACCCTCGCCGCCCGCATCTCCATCGCCGCCATCAGCGCCGCCCTCGCCGCCCTCGCCGCCCGCATCTCCATCGCCGCCATCAGCGCCGCCCTCGCCGCCCTCGCCGCCCGCATCTCCATCGCCGCCATCAGCGCCGCCCTCGCCACCCTCGCCGCCCGCATCTCCATCGCCGCCGTCAGCGCCGCCCTCGCCGCCCTCGCCGCCCGCATCTCCATCGCCGCCGTCAGCGCCACCCTCGCCGCCGGCATCGCCGTCTCCCCCTGCGTCACCCTCGCCGCCATCAGCGCCACCCTCGCCGCCCGCATCTCCATCGCCGCCGTCAGCGCCGCCCTCGCCGCCCTCGCCGCCCGCATCTCCATCGCCGCCATCAGCGCCGCCCTTGCCGTCGGCATCGCCGTCTCCCCCTGCGTCACCCTCGCCGCCACCAGCGCCGCCCTCGCCGCCTGCATCTCCATCGCCGCCATCAGCGCCGCCCTCGCCGCCCTCGCCGCCCGCATCTCCATCGCCGCCGTCAGCGCCACCCTCGCCGCCCTCGCCGCCCGCATCTCCATCGCCGCCGTCAGCGCCACCCTCGCCGCCGGCATCGCCGTCTCCCCCTGCGTCACCCTCGCCGCCATCAGCGCCACCCTCGCCGCCCGCATCTCCATCGCCGCCATCAGCGCCGCCCTCGCCGCCCTCGCCGCCCGCATCTCCATCGCCGCCATCAGCGCCGCCCTCGCCACCCTCGCCGCCCGCATCTCCATCGCCGCCAACAGCGCCGCCCTCGCCACCGTCGCCGCCCGCATCTCCATCGCCGCCATCAGCGCCGCCCTCGCCGCCCTCGCCGCCCGCATCTCCATCGCCGCCATCAGCGCCGCCCTCGCCACCCTCGCCGCCCGCATCTCCATCGCCGCCGTCAGCGCCGCCCTCGCCGCCCGCATCTCCATCGCCGCCATCAGCGCCGTCATCGCCACCCTCGCCGCCCGCATCTCCATCGCCGCCATCAGCGCCGCCCTCGCCACCCTCGCCGCCCGCATCTCCATCGCCGCCATCAGTGCCACCCTCGCCGCCGGCATCGCCGTCTCCCCCTGCGTCACCCTCGCCGCCACCAGCGCCACCCTCGCCGCCTGCATCTCCATCGCCGCCGTCAGCGCCGCCCTCGCCGCCCTCGCCGCCCGCATCTCCATCGCCGCCATCAGCGCCACCCTCGCCGCCCGCATCTCCATCGCCGCCATCAGCGCCGCCCTCGCCGCCCTCGCCGCCCGCATCTCCATCGCCGCCATCAGCGCCGCCCTCGCCACCCTCGCCGCCCGCATCTCCATCGCCGCCAGCAGCGCCGCCCTCGCCGCCCTCGCCGCCCGCATCTCCATCGCCGCCGTCAGCGCCACCCTCGCCGCCGGCATCGCCGTCTCCCCCTGCGTCACCCTCGCCGCCACCAGCGCCACCCTCGCCGCCTGCATCTCCATCGCCGCCATCAGCGCCGCCCTCGCCGCCCTCGCCGCCCGCATCTCCATCGCCGCCATCAGCGCCGCCCTCGCCGCCCTCGCCGCCCGCATCTCCATCGCCGCCATCAGCGCCGCCCTCGCCGCCCTCGCCGCCCGCATCTCCATCGCCGCCATCAGCGCCGCCCTCGCCACCCTCGCCGCCCGCATCTCCATCGCCGCCAACAGCCCCGCCCTCGCCGCCCTCGCCGCCCGCATCTCCATCGCCGCCATCAGCGCCGCCCTCGCCGCCCTCGCCGCCCGCATCTCCATCGCCGCCATCAGCGCCGCCCTCGCCACCCTCGCCGCCCGCATCTCCATCGCCGCCATCAGCGCCGCCCTCGCCGCCCTCGCCGCCCGCATCTCCATCGCCGCCAGCAGCGCCGCCCTCGCCGCCCTCGCCGCCCGCATCTCCATCGCCGCCGTCAGCGCCACCCTCGCCGCCGGCATCGCCGTCTCCCCCTGCGTCACCCTCGCCGCCATCAGCGCCACCCTCGCCGCCCGCATCTCCATCGCCGCCGTCAGCGCCGCCCTCGACGCCCTCGCCGCCCGCATCTCCATCGCCGCCATCAGCGGCGCCCTTGCCGTCGGGATCGCCGTCTCCCCCTGCGTCACCCTCGCCGCCATC
>NW_005197121.1:13636-23249 GCF_000372725.1 Emiliania huxleyi CCMP1516
GGGAGGTCGCTGCGCGCCTTGCCGCAGTTCATGCAGGAGACCAACAACCAGACGATCGGTGAGTTGGCCGAGCTTCTGACGGAGCGGCTGCATCAGACCAACGCCCTCTCCCCGGAGGAGGAACTCTCGACAGCGCCGTGGCTGTACGTGGTGCACAAGAGCGAGGTGTCGGTCCAGATTACGACAGATCTCTCAGAGGCGCAGGTGTTGGCCGTGACGAACTGGACACAGCCCGCCATCTCTGAAACCCTCACGGAGACGGTGGGCGCCTGCGTCGAGTGCACCGTACCGGTGATCTTCGCGCCGCCGATGCCTCCGCCCTCGCCTCCACCGACGCCGCCACCGGCACCGCCGCCCCCGAGCCCGCCGTCGCCGCCACCTCCGTCGCCGCCGCCTCCGAGCCCGCCGCCGCCGTCGCCGCCACCGCCCTCTCCGCCGCCGCCCTCTCCGCCGCCCTCGCCCTCGCCCTCGCTGCCGCCTCCTATCCGTCCCCCGTCGCCGCCCCCCTACCCCCCGCGCGTCACCCTCGTCGGCTTCGACCTCCTCTCGTGCGACGAAACCGACGCGATCGCCTCGCTCACTGCGGGCGAGGTGTCGGAGGCGTCGGCGAGCCTCTTCGAGCTATTCGACAGGTCGGCGGTTGCCGTCGAGGTGGACCAGTGGAAGACGATCGGCGTCAACCTGACCCTGCCGAACGGCGCGGGCTTGGGGATCGCGGAGCTCGAGGCTGCCGTTGAATATGTCTGCTGCTCCGGCATCGAGCAGTGCACGGCTCGCGTGGAGGGGGAGGGGGGCAGCGTCAAGGCCTACGTCGTATTCCGCAAGGCCTCGACCTACTTGACGTTCGACGAGAATGGGAGGTCGCTGCGCGCCTTGCCGCAGTTCATGCAGGAGACCAACAACCAGACGATCGGTGAGTTGGCCGAGCTTCTGACGGAGCGGCTGCATCAGACCAACGCCCTCTCCCCGGAGGAGGAACTCTCGACAGCGCCGTGGCTGTACGTGGTGCACAAGAGCGAGGTGTCGGTCCAGATTACGACAGATCTCTCAGAGGCGCAGGTGTTGGCCGTGACGAACTGGACACAGCCCGCCATCTCTGAAACCCTCACGGAGACGGTGGGCGCCTGCGTCGAGTGCACCGTACCGGTGATCTTCGCGCCGCCGATGCCTCCGCCCTCGCCTCCACCGACGCCGCCACCGGCACCGCCGCCCCCGAGCCCGCCGTCGCCGCCACCTCCGTCGCCGCCGCCTCCGAGCCCGCCGCCGCCGTCGCCGCCACCGCCGTCGCCACCTCCATCGCCGTCGCCCAGCCCGCCGCCACCTTCACCACCGCCTCCGTCACCGCCGCCCCCGAGCCCACCACCGCCCAGTCCGCCGCCGCCCTCTCCGCCGCCGCCCAGCCCGCCGCCCCCTAGCCCGCCGCCGCCCTCGCCGCTTCCACCGAGCCCGCCGCCCCCTAGCCCACCGCCGCTGTCGCCGCCGCCGCCGTCGCCGCCTCCATCGCCGCCCCCCAGCCCGCCACCACCCTCGCCGCCACCCCCGAGCCCGCCGCCGCCGCCATCGCCGCCACCGCCCTCGCCTCCACCGCCCTCGCCGCCGCCTCCGTCGCCACCGCCTCCGTCGCCTCCCCCAAGCCCACCACTGCCCTCACCCCCACCACCGAGCCCGCCGCCTCCGAGCCCGCCTCCGTCTCCACCACCGCCCTCGCCTCCCACGCCCTCGCCGCCGCCTCCGTCGCCACCGCCCTGGCCGCCTCCGCCCAGCCCACCGCCCCCGTCGCCGCCGCCCCCGAGCCCGCCGCCGCCCTCACCGCCTCCACCCTCACCGCCGCCGCCGTCACCGCCGCCGCCGTCACCGCCGCCACCCGTGCCTCCACCACCCTCGCCACCGCCGCCGCTGCCGCCGCTGTCTCCACCGCCGCCCTCGCCACCGCCGCCCTCGCCACCACTTCCCGCGCCGCCGCCACCCTCGCCGCCGCCGCCCTCTCCGCCGCCGCCCTCTCCACCGCCGCCTTCTCCGCTGCCACCTTCTCCGCCGCCATCCGCGCCGCCGCCACCTTTTCCGCCCCCACCGTCGCCGCCGCCGCCCTTGCCGCCGCCACCGTCACCGCTGCCGCTGCCTCCTCTGCCGCCCCCACCTTCGCCGCCACCGCCCTCATCGCCGCCGCCCTCCCCGCCGCCGCCCTCGCCGCCGCCGCCATCGTACCCACTCACATGCACGCAGGAGAGCCTGACCGCCGATCTGCCAGGTAGCATTCGAAACCAGTACAGCGCGAGCCCGCAGCTGGCGTTTGCAAACGGACACTCGACGCTGTTGGCGATTAGATCAGAGCACGGCTCAACCGGCACGCTCTCAGTGTCGTCCATGACTGGCATCTACTCGCCGACGCCTGACACATCTGCCACTCTGTACGCCAACGTGATGAATTATCGCTGGACCAAGGACACCACCTCCTATATCTCCGCCCAGCAAACCAGCACGGCAACCAAACCTGCAACGGCCATTTTTGCGACACTGAGGACGCTACTGGTCTACGCGGAACGACCACGTGTCTATGTTTCATACACCCTGCATGACGAGGACGGCTCTTTTTACACCGACACGCCCCAACAGGCTCTGATCAGCGTCGCAGGCGTGTCTCGCGGCGGGAACTGTGGCACAACGCGCCTGGCCAAGATCGCGAAGCGTCACGTGGACTCGTGTCTTCTCATTCTTGAAGGCTCCGACTTCAGCTCTGTGGACATCGAAAGGAGCGTGACAGTCACAGTCACCCCAACCTCCGGCGCGGCTCCTATCTCTGTGCACGCTGGCAATGTCACTCTCAAGGCCTCGCCCAACTGGTGCGTGCTGTCACAAGCACCACCCTCGCCCAACCGCTGCGAGCGTGACGCTGATCCAATTTCTCTCGTAGGTATGAGAGCACCACCGGCCTCCGGAGTTCCTCTACAGGGAAGCGCGCATCGGCGCCGCCTTATGTGACTACCTCCAGCTTCCTCACGATGCCCATCTACCCTGTGTACGCCACGTCGGCTTCGATCCCGACCGACGAGTTCGACGCAATCGTGTTCATCAACTACCCGTCCGACGAAACGTACAGCTGGACGTTTGAGGTGCGGTGCTGCACTTACCGCTAGCGCGTGGCCCTTTCCGCGGCTTGTCCAGTCATCTCTCTGCTCTCTTGTCACCAGGTCAAGTACAATCAGAGCAAGTTGAACTACATCTCGAGCTCTTCCAGCACACACTTTGCGGAGCCAACCTACGGCGACGTCGTGGGCTCTGACGGCAAGAAGACGATGACCTTTTTAAGTGCCTCGCCGTCCAGCTCCGGGACAGACCAGCCAAACGAGCGGAAGGGCGTCTTCTTTGCCCTCTCGGTGAGGTTTTCGCTGCTCGAAAGCGCGGCCCCCGGAGAGATGCTGAACGACGTCATATCGTGCAAGCTCGTTAACCTGCTAAACGAGGGCAGCAACGAGCTTGTGAGATTCGAGGACTCGCGCATCGTCGACTTCCGCGATGACACCGTCAGCGGCAACTACGGTGCCAGCTTGGACGTCATCGGCCTTGCGGAAAGTGGCGTGTTGCCATATGCCCCGCAGCTGGGAGGGCAGCTTTTTGACCCCTACCAGATCAACGGGGAGAGCGCGTCGCGGACCTACGGAGTGACGGTCCTGACTGACTACGCGCTGTCCGATGCGATCGATTACGCCATCCTCACTAGCGCATCTGTGACCGCATGCTCGGCCAGCAACGACACTGCCACCTCTGTGTCGGCGGGCTCATGCGCGGTCACCCCCAGCAAGGCCCTCACCTCGCCAACGCTTGTTGAAGTGACCCTCACGTCGGGAGGCATGGTGACGTCCGTGTCCCTCCTGGTGGTGGTCCCCACATCGCTGACTATCACAGTGGAGGACACAACGCTTAACGCCATCGAACGAGTTGCCGCCGATGAGTGCTCGAGCTTTGACGACGAGTATGCGTTTCAGAGCACCCGCGTGCGAGTTTACGCCGACGGCCTGGACGTGACCACGCTCGCCACCGCGATCAACTCGACGAACTTGAGCGTGGCAGACTTCGTGGTGGACGCAGGCGGCAGCAGAACCGACACCACTCTTCGCGGCAAGGCGGCGGGCACGATGCAGGTAAGCCTCTTTCCCGGGTCGGCGACGACCAGCGAGGTGGTGACCGTGTCGGCAGATAGCGTCAGCGTCAAGCGTCTCGTCAACCGCGTCATCACGGACGTTGCGTGGAGCACCGCGCCACCGTCCACCTTCAGCTTTGGCGACGATTTCACGGCGAGCTTCGCGATGAGCCAGGTGCTCACTCAGGCGCCCTTGCAACTTGCCGGCTCACCTGCTCACTACGGCCTGCTGTTCTCCTATATCGTCTGGTCGGATGATCAGAGCGAGGACGTGTCGGGCCTCCAGACAAACGCGGCATCGAACTCGTCCAACATTATCTGGACCAGTCCGGGCGGATCTGACACCACCACGTCAGGCCTCACGATAGCCAACCCCGCCAGCGATCACTGGATGGTGGCCGTCGCGCCGAATGCGGTGCGCGAGTGCATCGAGGAGTCCGTCACCGCAACCTTCATAAGATGTGGCACGGAGATTGTCACGGCTGGGGTTCCCATGTACGTGAACCCGCCGATGCCAACGGAAATCACTTTTGCGATTATCGAGACCGAGATGACGCCGACGAACGACTTCGCCTCGACATATCTCTTTGGAAAGCCCACGTCGTCGAGCTTCCGCCTGACCGTCTCCTTCGACGACGGCTCCGAGATCACGACGTACGCTGGCATGGACACGGTCTTGTACAACATCTCTGACAACACGTTGGGCTGCGGCACTGTCGACAACGATGACGACACCGTCACCGTTTCCGAGGGCGCGATCGCCTGTTCGCAGGTCTGCGTGGACGTCAAGGTCCAAGTCGGCTCGCTCACCTTCGAGGCCACCGACTGCTCGGACGTCGTGCACTTGACCGAGGTACGGACCTCCATAAGCGTACAGGGCCAGGACGTCATGACGCTGTACAGGATGCCGTGCAACTCGAGCAGCTTCGAGCGAGGCACGCTGGTCACGACAGCCAGACTGTCGCCCACCAACGAGCAAAAGATTATAACAACCTCGCACATGGTGTACGAGGTGATGACGTACGAGGACGTGTCCGATTGGGAGAATGGAGAGAAGCCCTCTTCGCTCGCCTTCATCGAGCAGAGCTCAATCGTCGTGCCTCAATCCGCGGGAACCATCATGGTTGGCCAGACGCCAGAGTTCAATCCAGGTAATGGCGTCAAAATCACGGGCGTGACGGTGACCCCGGTGAAGGCATTCCTGGTGCTCGGCGAGTCCAGGCCCAACTGCACATTCAACCATTTTGTTTGGAGCCTCAAAGACTCGACCATCGGCGCGACGCTGTCAAGCAACACAGTTCGGACGGACGTCGACCTGGCCTACACGTGCGACGGCATCGAGTACCTCTACCATAACTTCAACCACCTGGCGCATATCAACACGAGCGACGTACTCTCCTTTTACAGCTCCAATCCGAGGATCATCTCAATCGACGAGGATGGTTGGCTGACGCAGCACGCCAACCACCACATCCCAATCGACATGAAGGTGAGCATGGTCTGCGACGACTCGCTTGGTCTGTCGAAAGAAGCCACGGCGGAGGTGTGGAGCAACTTAATGCCGGACCCCGAAGATGTGGACCTCGGGACCGACTTCGGCGTCTATGGCACCGCCAACTTCGGCATCAGTGGCAATTTCGCGCCATACTATGACTCGTCTTACAATGACTTGCCTCATACTATGACCTTGCACGTCTGGGCCAACCCAAAGACCGGCCAGTACTTGCGCGCGGTCCAGCTCGATGTGACGGTGCCACCGTGTCTAACCACCGACGGTGGCGTCTGGGTAGAGCCCGACTCGAGCTACACAACCGTAGCATCGTTCAACGTAGTCAACGAGCTGACGCTTGGCATCACCGCCGTCGCCCCCCCCATCATCCCTGCCGCTGGCAAGGTCTATATCGGCCATGCCATCCTTCCGGTGACTGCGAGCAGTCTGGGCCTTTGCGACGGATTCATGAACGCCGAGGTCGTCAAGTTGGAGTCGGACGACACCTCCAAAGAAACCCTCGCAACTTTGCGAACCACTGCGAGCAACTTCTCCTCGCTGACAGCCCTAGCACGCGTCCAGCTCGGCGCCACACGCCGACGGAGGCTGGTCGACGGCTCTTTCGACTGGCTGGCTCCGATCAACCCGCCCGAAGCCCTGGTGCCAAGCCGGCGGCGGCTTGAGAGCTGCGATCCATGCTCACAGAAGGTTCGTGGCGACGTTAACGGCGACTGCCGCTTCGACGTCGCGGACGTCACCGAGATGCAGAGTCTCGCCACAAAGTACAGCCCGTTCACGTCCGGCGCCATCCCCGATAACCCGCTGGACGAGTGGCAATCAGCAGGGTGTGGCAGCAACTGCGGCTGGTGCAGGGAGCAGCTCAATCCATCTCTCGACTTTTTCGACAACCGTGCCGGCTATTCTTCTCCCGACCCGCGCTTTGGCCAGCCCGTCATCAACGCAAAGGATATTATCGGCGGCAGCCGCATCACTCAGTTCCAGAATCGTTTCCTCGATGTGACTGCCGACTGTGTTGCCTCTCACGCGGACCTTGGTGCCCGGCCTGACTTGCTTCTCAGCGCGTCGGTGTTTGGAGGCGTCGGCCAGGAAACCGGAACAGTGATAGCAAACACACAGACCCCAGCCGTCGGCACACGGGTCTTCTTCGAAGTGCTGATCAGCGACGCTGAGACGTCGCAGGAGTGGAACATCTCCAAGGGGACTCAACTTCTCGAGTATAGTAACCCGCACGCACTCCACAGCTTCCCCAACGAGGTGTCGGTGTCACCGAGTGGTGCCTACGGGCTGGCCCATGGACAGCAAGCAGCGATTGTGCTGGAGGCGGTCTACGAAAGCGGTGTCTATGTCGCCCAGCTGCGACCCGCCAACTATGGAATAGGAAAGGCTCTCGATGCCTATGTGGCTGTTGGGATTGAGACGAAGATGAACAGGAAGGTGACCGTGGCACAGCTGCAAGCTTTCCAGGGGCTCTCGAGCTTTCCCTACAATCAATCTGGATTCGACTTCAGTCCAGTGCTCGAGCATACCTGCGGCGAGGCTCTGTCGCCGTCCCCACCACCGCACTCGCCGCCGCCGCCCTCACCGCCACAACCCTCGCCGCCGCCGTCCTCGCCATCCCCGCCCTCACCCCCGCCCTCGCCCCCGCCGCCCTCGCCGCCACCGCCATCGCCGCCTCCACCTTCTCCATCTCCGCCGCCATCGTCCGCGTCGCCCCCGCCGCCGCCTACCTCCGCCTCGCCCTCGCCGCCGCCTCCCTCGACCTCACCGTCGCCGCCGCCTCCCTCCGCCTCGCCCTCGCCGCCGCCTCCCTTCACCTCACCGTCGCCCCCGTCACCGTCCGCCTCGCCCTCGCCGCCGCCTCCCTCGATCTCGCCGTCGCCACCGCCTCCCTCCGCCTCGCCGTCGCCGCCGCCGCCGTCCGCCTCGCCCTCGCCGCCGCCGCCGTCCACCTCACCGTCGCCACCGCCTCCCTCGCCGCCCCAACCGTCGCCACCGCCCTCGCCGCCACCGCCCCCGAGCCCGCCGCCGCCCTCGCCGCCGCCCTCGCCGCCGCCGCGCACTCCGCCGCCCTCTCCACCGCCTCCCTCGCCTCCGCCACCGTCGCCACCGCCCTCGCCGCCTCCGCCCTCGCCGCCTCCGCCAAGCCCGCCGCCGCCCTCGCCACCGCCGCCCTCGCCCCCTCCGCCCTCGCCGCCACCCAGCCCTCCGCCTCCCTCGCCGCCCCCTCCCTCGCCGCCGCCGCCCTCGCCGCCGCCGCCCTCGCCGCCGCCCTCGCCGCCGCCTCCAAGCCCGCCTCCGCCTTCTCCTCCGCCGCCCTCACCACCCCCTCCGTCGCCGCCACCGCCAAGTCCGCCTCCTCCCTCGCCGCCGCCGCCCAGCCCTCCGCCGCCATCACCACCACCACCCTCGCCGCCGCCGCCCTCGCCGCCGCCTGCGAGCCCTCCGCCTCCAAGTCCGCCTCCGCCCTCCCCGCCGCCGCCCAGCCCGCCGCCACCGTCGCCGCCGCCTCCAAGCCCGCCACCCCCGTCGCCTCCGCCGCCCAGCCCGCCGCCGCCATCGCCGCCCCCGTCGCCGCCGCCGCCGTCGCCGCCGCCGCCGTCGCCGCCGCCCTCTCCACCGACGCCGTCGTCTCCGCCGCCGCTGCCACCGTCCTCGCCTCCGCCCTCGCCACCTCCGCCCTCTCCGCCGCCCTCTTTGCCGCCGCCGTCCTGCGTCTGCTCGCCCTACTACGACCTGGAGCGCGGCCTCGCGAGCTCGCCCACGTTCCTCAACTCCACCAACGCGCTTTTTTACACCCTTCAGACCAGCTCAGCCTGGCCGCTCAGCCTCCCCGTCTACGACCCGGCGTGGGGCTGCGCGTGCGAGAGCGCCGAGGACCGCCCCGTCTGGCTCGCCGCCCTCGACCTGTGCTTCTGGTTCGACAACCAGACTGCGACGCAGCGAGAAGCGCTCGTTGGCGGCTCGGGACAGCTGCAGCAGGCGTACGAGCGCGCCTGCAACGCCTTTGCACCGGGCGAGCAGTTCAACGAGTACTACCACCACGTCCGGCTGTGCGCCACGCCCGCCTTTGTGCGCGACCTTTACTTCCTCGCCAGCAAGGAGTACTGCGTGCCCGACAAATCCAACAGCTTCCAGCTCTACCCGCGCCTCGCCCGCGACGGCGCCTTGATGTGCGGCACCGACATCGGCCCGGTCGGGACCACGCAGAGCAACGAGGCGGCAGACTGCCCCTGCAATATCTTCTTCGACTACGATGCGCTGGCCAACTCCTCGGCGACGGCGCTCGACAGCGTCAACACCTTCTACGCCGCGATCAGCCAGCCCAACAGCTCCTGGCCGGTGCAGCGGCCACGCACGCGCGACGGCGAGTGCGCGTGCGACGACCCCGAGTTCCGGCCGGTGTGGCTGGCGCCGATCGACATGTGCGACTACTACGCTCGCCAGTCGCCCGAGGTGCAGGCGCTGCTCTTGCCGCCCGACCCAGAGGCGCAGGCGGTGTACGACAGGGCGTGCCTGGGGCTGTCGAGAGAGGAGCAGAACCGCGACTTCATGCACGTCAAGTTCTGCGCGGCCCGTGACTTCATCACCGACATCTTCTACGAGCACGACTACTGCCAGAGGCCCGACGAGCTCGGCCAGCTAATTCCGAGGACTGCGCCGGACGGGCTCCTCTTCTGCCAGGGTCTCATACCCTCGCCGTCCCCACCGCCCTCGCCGCCACCGTCGCCGCCGCCGTCCCCGCCGCCGCCGTCCCCACCGCCCTCCCCACCGCCTCCCTCGCCGCCCCCACACCACAACGCACCGCCGCCCTCGCCACCGCCGCCCTCGGCATCGCCGTCTCCCCCTGCGTCACCCTCGCCGCCATCAGCGCCGCCCTCGCCGCCCGCGTCTCCATCGCCGCCATCAGCGCCGCCCTCGCCTCCCTCGCCGCCCCCACACCACAAGCTACCTGCTAGGACCGGTTG
>NW_005197121.1:50839-53885 GCF_000372725.1 Emiliania huxleyi CCMP1516
AAGCTCGTAATCTTGCATCAAGCCCACTGCTGCGACTGCACCGCGAGTGATCCTCTGAGCGCCTCTCGAACCAGCATGTACGGTCCGTCTGGCGGCTACACCTGCTACTATGACTGCACCGAGTGCACCGAAGCCATGTCGCCGCCCCCGCCGCTCTCACCATCGCCTTCACCGCCGCCGCCCTCGCCGCCGCCCTCGCCGCCGCCATCGCCGCCGCCACCCTCCACTCCTCCCTCGCCTGGGGCCACCTGCCTTGCCGGCGCCATCGACCTCGACTTCTTCAGCTCCTCCCTCACCTCGAACAACCTCGGAGGCGTCGGGCCGAACTCAGGCGACCCGGAGCAGATGCGCTTCTCGCCGGTCGGCTCGATCAACGGTGCCAGCTTCGACCTCGTCGTCACTGTTGCGCCCGGAAGCAACTACAACTGTGCGTCGCCCTGCACCCAGAACAAGCTCAATGGCAAGTTCGGACAGATCCGGCTCCTCTATGCCGACCCGCTCGGCGTGGCGACGCTGCGCTTCTCCTTCGTCGACACGGCCACCGGCGCGTCGGTGACGGTCCCCTCCTTCTACTTCAGCTTCTTTGACCTCGACATGCGCGACGGCAACGGCGACAGGTCCGAGGCGGTGGGAGTGAAGGGGAGTGACATCGCAGGATACATGCTCGACCCGAGCACCGAGGTGAGCGTGGCGTGCAACGACGGCAGCTGGGGCTCCGGCGGCGCGCTGCACGTGGCGCCCTGCTTGTCGGGTGAGGAGATCGTCTTCAGCGCGACAACGTACGGCGAGCCCGCCGACAACCCGACCGACCCCTCGGCAATGACGGGAGAGCAGCTGGCCCGGTCCGTGCGACTCGCCTTCGTGGACAAGGCCTCGTTCGACGTGACGATGTACGCGCCGTGCTCGCTGGGAGGCGGCTGCAGCGGAGGCCCGCACATCTCCTTTGCCGGCGACGTGGCGCAGATGAGCTCCGTGTGTCCGCCGTTTGCCCCGCCCCCTCCGTCGCCGCCCTCTCCGCCACCCTCGCCGCCGCCGCCCTCGCCGCCGCCCTCGCCGCCACCCTCGCCGCCGCCGCCCTCCCCTCCTCCCTCGCCTGGGGCCACCTGCCTTGCCGGCGCCATCGACCTCGACTTCTTCAGCTCCTCCCTCACCTCGAACAACCTCGGAGGCGTCGGGCCGAACTCAGGCGACCCGGAGCAGATGCGCTTCTCGCCGGTCGGCTCGATCAACGGTGCCAGCTTCGACCTCGTCGTCACTGTTGCGCCCGGAAGCAACTACAACTGTGCGTCGCCCTGCACCCAGAACAAGCTCAATGGCAAGTTCGGACAGATCCGGCTCCTCTATGCCGACCCGCTCGGCGTGGCGACACTGCGCTTCTCCTTCGTCGACACGGCCACCGGCGCGTCGGTGACGGTCCCCTCCTTCTACTTCAGCTTCTTCGACCTCGACATGCGCGACGGCAACGGCGACAGGTCCGAGGCGGTGGGAGTGAAGGGGAGTGACATCGCAGGATACATGCTCGACCCGAGCACCGAGGTGAGCGTGGCGTGCAACGACGGCAGCTGGGGCTCCGGCGGCGCGCTGCACGTGGCGCCCTGCTTGTCGGGTGAGGAGATCGTCTTCAGCGCGACAACGTACGGCGAGCCCGCCGACAACCCGACCGACCCCTCGGCAATGACGGGAGAGCAGCTGGCCCGGTCCGTGCGACTCGCCTCGCCCTCGGGTCGAGCATGTATCCTGCGATGTCACTCCCCTTCACTCCCACCGCCTCGGACCTGTCGCCGTTGCCGTCGCGCATGTCGAGGTCAAAGAAGCTGAAGTAGAAGGAGGGGACCGTCACCGACGCGCCGGTGGCCGTGTCGACGAAGGAGAAGCGCAGCGTCGCCACGCCGAGCGGGTCGGCATAGAGGAGCCGGATCTGTCCGAACTTGCCATTGAGCTTGTTCTGGGTGCAGGGCGACGCACAGTTGTAGTTGCTTCCGGGCGCAACAGTGACGACGAGGTCGAAGCTGGCACCGTTGATCGAGCCGACCGGCGAGAAGCGCATCTGCTCCGGGTCGCCTGAGTTCGGCCCGACGCCTCCGAGGTTGTTCGAGGTGAGGGAGGAGCTGAAGAAGTCGAGGTCGATGGCGCCGGCAAGGCAGGTGGCCCCAGGCGAGGGAGGAGTGGAGGGTGGCGGCGGCGATGGCGGCGGCGAGGGCGGCGGCGAGGGCGGAGGCGGTGAAGGCGATGGTGAGAGCGGCGGGGGCGGCGACATGGCTTCGGTGCACTCGGTGCAGTCATAGTAGCAGGTGTAGCCGCCAGACGGCCCGTACATGCTGGTTCGAGAGGCGCTCAGAGGATTACTCGCGGTGCAGTCGCAGCAGTGGGCTTGATGCACGCCCCAGCCGCCGTGGGCACTTACTGTGCACAGGTAGAGGGTCCCAACTGGAGCGTCCGATCCACCAGTGACGGAGAGGTCGCTGTGCCTCTGCGTCGCTGTGATGACGTACTGCCCGCCGACGTACTCGTACACCTCATATGGTGAATCGTGCGGGCCCAAGCTGGTCTTGACCCCCGAGACGACGCTGCTCGGGCATAACGGTGGCGCCCTCGGCGGAGATGGTGGGGAGGGTGGCGGCGACGGTGGCGGATCGATGCACGCAGCCAGCTTGACGTAGTGAAGGAAGTCTCCGTTGTCCTTCTGATTGACGTTGACCCCTCCGTTGTCCTGCCACAGCCGGCAGGTGCGAACGTTGTCATTGTAGAAGAACTCCCGGCACCCACCCTCGGCCATGCAGAGCTCCGCGCACACGTTGGCGTCCACTACAGTTATCTTCTCCCCGATTAGCCCGCTGTGTCGATCCACTTCTCTCTGCAGCCTCCGTCCTTCACCACCCCACCCCCTTTAAAGCAGTTTCCTGCCCCAAAGTTGGACAGGGCCCCCCTTCCCTTCCCCCGGCGGCCGGCGGGTGGGTGACCGGTCGCTTTAAAGAAAGTTTAGGGGGCCGGCTCTGGGCCCAAAAAAAGGGGAGCCTTGAAACCGCCCCATGTTTTCCGTTTGGGC
>NW_005197121.1:54103-55114 GCF_000372725.1 Emiliania huxleyi CCMP1516
AACGACGACGTTTCAGAGCCTGACGCTGACGGCGAGCATGCGGGGAGACTTCGCGCTGAGCTCGGAGACGGCGGAGGTGCTGGTGGACGGAGTGGTGGTCGGCACGTGCTTCGAGACTGGCGGCACCGACTGCACTGCGGACGTGGTCGAGTGCCTGGTGCAGGACGTGCTGTCGGAGAGTCTTGTCGACGGCGACTCCACCGTGAGCATCGGCTTCGATGCGAGCTCGGTCGTCAACCACTGCACGCCTTATGTACACGCCGAGTTCACGCTGCGCGTGGGCTGCCACAGCCCGCCAGCATCACCGCCACCCCCGTCGTCGCCGCCGCCATCTCAGCCAGAGTGTGCCGGCCCTGACTCTGGCGCATGGTACTTGGGCAATTATGGCCAGAGCTGCGTCGATGTCTGCGACGCTCAGGTTGCGTCGGTCGGCTCCAGGCTCGTGACTACGAATGCTGACCTATTCGCGCGGCGCTTTGAGCTGGACACTGTCTCGGAGGTGGAGTCAATGTATGATCTCTTGGAGGGAGGAAGCTGCTCGGGCACCTCTACAATCGCAAGCAGCGCCAACAAGTATGCCCCTGCCGTGGGTGGTGCCAACGACGACTTTTGCCTTGCAGTGGACAGTGCTGGTCAGACGCTTGGGAATGTGAACATCGAGGAGTCAACAAGCACCCGCCGCAGGTTCTGCTGGTGCTTTTGCAACATGCCGCCACTGTCGCCTCCCCCTCCGGCCCCATCACCCCCGCCATCCCCGCCGCCGCCGTCACCACCGCCGCGCTCGCCGCCGCCGTCCCCTCCGCCCTCGCCTCAGCCGCCCTTGCCGCCACCCTCCCCCCCGCCCTCGCCCCACCAGGCGCTGCCGCCTCCCCCAGCACCCCCACCGCCCTTCCCGCCTTCCTCCCCGCCGCCCTCGCCGCCGCCACCTTCGGCACCGCCCTCGCCCCCCCCGCCGTCGCCTCCGCCCTCACGGGCCCCGCCCTCACCGCCGCCGCCGATAATCTACCGCTT
>NW_005197121.1:56239-58362 GCF_000372725.1 Emiliania huxleyi CCMP1516
GGAAAGAAAAAGTAATGGAAAAAATAGAAAATAAAAAAAAGCAAGAGGAAAAAAATACTAAACCCCCGCCCCAACCTTATCCACCGCCACCACCGCCGCCACCCGACTACTGCGCCGCTTCAGCTCCCTTCTCTTGCCCAGCCCCGCCCTCACCTCCTCAACCGTCGTCACCACCGCCGCCGCCGTGCAGCGACGGTGGCCTGTCCAACTTTGGGGCAGGAAACTGCTTTGAAGGGGGTGGGGTGGTTGAGGACGGAGGCTGCAGAGCGAAGTGGATCGACAACAGCGGGCTAATCGGCGAGAAGATAACTGTAGTGGACGCCAACGTGTGCGCGGAGCTCTGCATGGCCGAGGGTGGGTGCCGGGAGTTCTTCTACAATGACAACGTTCGCACCTGCCGGCTGTGGCAGGACAACGGAGGGGTCAACGTCAATCAGAAGGACAACGGAGACTTCCTTCACTACGTCAAGCTGGCTGCGTGCATCGATCCGCCACCGTCGCCGCCACCCTCCCCACCATCTCCGCCGAGGGCGCCACCGTTATGCCCGAGCAGCGTCGTCTCGGGGGTCAACACCAGCTTGGGCCCGCACGATCCACCATATGAGGTGTACGAGTACGTCGGCGGGCAGTACGTCATCACAGCGACGCAGAGGCACAGCGACCTCTCCGTCACTGGTGGATCGGACGCTCCAGTTGGGACCCTCTACCTGTGCACAGTAAGTGCCCACGGCGGCTGGGGCGTGCATCAAGCCCACTGCTGCGACTGCACCGCGAGTAATCCTCTGAGCGCCTCTCGAACCAGCATGTACGGGCCGTCTGGCGGCTACACCTGCTACTATGACTGCACCGAGTGCACCGAAGCCATGTTGCCGCCCCCGCCGCTCTCACCGCCGCCACCGTCACCGCCGCCGTCGCCGCCGCCCTCTCCTCCGCCACCCTCGCCTCCGCCTCCAAGCCCGCCGCCTCCTTTGCCCCCGCCCTCCCCTCCACCCTCTCCGCCGCCGCCATCTCCACCGCCGCCCTCGCCGCCGCCACCGTCGCCACCGCCCTCGCCACCCCCGCCCTCGCCGCCGCCACCGTCGCCTCCGCCCTCACCGCCTCCGCCGTCCCCGCCGCCCTCGCCACCGCCGCCCAGCCCGCCGCCCTCCCCCCCGCCCTCGCCCCCCCCGCCGTCACCGCCACCCTCGCCGCCACCGCCGAGCCCACCACCACCCTCGCCGCCGCCACCGAGCCCACCCCCACCCTCGCCGCCGCCACCGTCGCCACCTCCATCGCCGCCGCCAAGCCCGCCGCCGCCCTCGCCACCGCCGCCCTCGCCGCCGCCTCCGAGCCCGCCGCCGCCCTCGCCGCCGCCCCCGAGCCCGCCGCCCCCCAGCCCACCGCCGCCCTCGCCGCCACCGCCGTCGCCACCTCCATCGCCGCCCCCCAGCCCACCGCCGCCCTCGCCGCCGCCCCCCAGCCCGCCGCCGCCCTCGCCGCCGCCGCAGTCGCCACCGCCGCCCAGCCCGCCGCCGCCGTCGCCCCCGCCGCCCTCACCGCCGCCGCCAAGCCCGCCACCACCGTCGCCTCCGCCACCCTCACCGCCTCCGCCCTCGCCACCACCGCCCTCGCCGCCGCCGCCCTCGCCGCCGCCCCCGAGCCCGCCGCCCCCCAGCCCACCGCCGCCCTCGCCGCCTCCGCCGTCGCCACCTCCGTCGCCACCTCCCAGCCCACCGCCGCCCTCGCCGCCGCCCCCCAGCCCACCGCCGCCCTCGCCCCCTCCGCCCTCGCCACCACCCAGCCCTCCGCCTCCCTCGCCGCCCCCTCCCTCGCCGCCGCCGCCCTCGCCGCCGCCGCCCTCGCCGCCGCCCTCGCCGCCGCCTCCAAGCCCGCCTCCGCCTTCTCCTCCGCCGCCCTCACCACCCCCTCCGTCGCCGCCACCGCCAAGTCCGCCTCCTCCCTCGCCGCCGCCGCCCAGCCCTCCGCCGCCATCACCACCACCACCCTCGCCGCCGCCGCCCTCGCCGCCGCCTCCGAGCCCTCCGCCTCCAAGTCCGCCTCCGCCCTCCCCGCCGCCGCCCAGCCCGCCGCCACCGTCGCCGCCGCCTCCAAGCCCACCACCGCCCTCACCCCCACCACCGAGC
>NW_005197120.1:0-1443 GCF_000372725.1 Emiliania huxleyi CCMP1516
AGACCCAAACGGACGTAACTTTCGGAAGAGTCCAGCGATGTGGGACCTCAGTCCCAGAAGCTTGGAGCTTCAGGCCGCGACCACGTGCCTAGGTGGACACTAAAGTGCCATTTTGGCGCCAAATCTTGGCGGGAAATGACACGTGGCTTGGCGGGAGTGTGGTGTGGCTGCGCCGCTCGCCAGCGCTGCTGTTGAGCGCCAGCTGCTGCTCCCTTCAGCCAGACGGCCGGGCCTGCGCAGCACGACTGCTGGCCTTCCTCCTGCACCACAGGAGCGCGCCAAGGCGCGCGTCTGGGCAAGCAGTGCGTCTCATCGCGATGCGAGAGTCGACGCTGTGACGCCGCCGCTCGCCGGCTAGCTAGAATGACAGTGGCAGCATTCGAGTACGCGTCGAGCTGTGCGTACCAGCACTTGTATGCGAGCTCATTGTGTCCCTGAGCTGCTGTGGGGTGCGTGGGCTCAGCTGCGGAGCACGTACTGGGCGGCGGTAGGGGGGTGGTACTAAATAACTTTTGGGATAGGAGGTACACCGAAAAAAACCACCTGACGCGGAGACGTCGCCGCCCCCCGGAGCGCCCCCGGAGCTTGTTGGCCGCTCTCTGTTGGCCCGCACTCAGCCCTCCCAATGCCCACCAAGCTCCAGCAGAAGAAGCGCCTCGGCGTGGCCATCTCGAACCAGAAGCAGGTCGCTCGGATCAAGAAGTCCAAGGCGGACCGCCTCCACCGCTCCATCCGCAAGGTGGAGGCCGACGCTGCGGGGCCGGGCGACGTGCTGCTGCGCTCTGCAGAGGACGCTGAGGAGATGGACGCGGACACCTTCTTGGACGGCGGCTTCGAGCAGTACATGGGCGACGACTCGGCCGAGGAGGAGGAGACGGAGGTCGCGCCGCCTCCGCCGGCTGCAAAGGCGGCGCGTGGCGCCAAGGCGGGGAGCAAGGGTGCAGGCTCGTCGTCGCAAAAGTCGTCGCACAAGTCGCAGCTCGAGGCGCTCGAGAAGTCGGATCCGGCCTTCTTCAAGTACCTGCAGCAGACGGACAAGAGCCTGCTAAACTTTGAGGACGAGGAGGAGGAGGAGGAGGAGAGCGAGGCGGAGGAGGAGGAGGAGGACGCGGATTCGGAGGAGCTGGAGGAGGACGATGGCGAGGAGGAGGAGGACGAGGACGAGGACGAGGACGAGGACGAGGGCGGGGAGGAGGACCGACGAGGAGGAGGAGGAGGAGGGCGCTGAGGCTGCCGCGCAGCCGCGCAAGCCGCAGCCGCGCACGGCGGCGGTCGAGCTCACGGTGCCTCGCGTCGAGGGGTGGGTGGAGGCGGTGTCGGGCGGGAAGACGCACCGCGCCTCGCTCAAGCAGCTGGTGGCGGCCTTCCGCGCCGCGGTCCGCTTCGGCGACGACGAGAGCGAGGGCAGCTCCGACATGGTGTTCGCCTCGTCGCACGCCTTCA
>NW_005197119.1:0-1443 GCF_000372725.1 Emiliania huxleyi CCMP1516
TTGGGGGAAGCTGGAAGGAAAACGTCGACCCCGGCCAAAATGGGGGGGCGCCGGCAGCCTTATACCGGTGGCCGCCGCCGGTTTTGTGGGAGGTTGAAGGGAGGCCCGAGGTCCCGGCCGAGGTGGAGGGTCGGCGGCCGTCTTTATCGGTGGCCGGCGGCGGTGGGGAGAAGGTGGAGCCTGGCGGCGGTGTGGCCGAGGTGGGGGGCGGCGGGCAAAGTGGGGGGCGGCGGCGGCGTAAGCGGCGACGGCGGCGGTGTGGTAGAGGTGGAGGGAGGCGGAGGCGTGGGCGAGGTGGAGGGCGGCGGCGACGCGAGCGGCGGCGGCGGCGGTGGTATGGGGGAGGTGGAGGGAGGCGGCGGCGTGGGCGAGGTGGGGGGCGGCGGCGGCGTGGCGGCGTGGCGGCGGTGTGGGGGAGGTGGAGGGAGGCGGGGTGGGTGAGGTGGGGGGGCGGCGGCGGCGTGAGCGGTGGCGGCGGCGGTGTGGGGGAGGTGGAGGGAGGCGGAGGCGCGGGCGAGGTGGAGGGCGGCGGCGGCGTGAGCGGTGGCGGCGGCGGTGGGGAGAAGGTGGAGGCTGGCGGCGGCGTGGGCGAGGTGGGGGGCGGCGGGCGAAGTGGGGGGCGGCGGCGGCGTAAGCGGCGGCGGCGGCGGTGTGGTAGAGGTGGAGGGAGGCGGAGGCGTGGGCGAGGTGGAGGGCGGCGGCGACGCGAGCGGCGGCGGCGGCGGTATGGGGGAGGTGGAGGGAGGCGGCGGCGTGGGCGAGGTGGGGGGCGGCGGCGGCGTGGCGGCGTGGCGGCGGTGTTGGGGAGGTGGAGGGAGGCGGCGGCGTGGGCGAGGTGGGGGGCGGCGGCGGCGTGAGCGGTGGCGGCGGCGGTGTGGGGGAGGTGGAGGGAGGCGGAGGCGCGGGCGAGGTGGAGGGCGGCGGCGGCGTGAGCGGTGGCGGCGGCGGTGGGGAGAAGGTGGAGGCTGGCGGCGGCGTGGGCGAGGTGGGGGGCGGCGGGCGAAGTGGGGGGCGGCGGCGGCGTAAGCGGCGGCGGCGGCGGTGTGGTAGAGGTGGAGAGCGGCGGAGGGGTGGGCGAGGTGGACTATGCACTGAGAAACGTTCGTCCCGACGTCCGCCGCCGCAAGGGTTCCGCCTTCGGAGGGTGTTTGGTATGTCCTGAATGCCGTACATAGAAACTGTTTTGTCAGCTGTTTTCCGGCGGCGGATTACGGCATCCGCGAGTTTGAGCGCGCCAGCAGCGCCGCTGGGTTGAGGTTTGTCGAGCTCGAGGATATCAACCTAGCGCACACAAAACAGAGGCCCTTCTTTCTACAACAAATGGAATGAAAGAAAACCGAGCAGCTCGGGGCCGCTGTTGTTCGCGCCTCCACATGGACTTCCTCTCTTCTGTCGACGAACCGCCCTCGGCGCCCTCAACAAGTGCTGTCAGCAAGAAAATGC
>NW_005197118.1:0-1443 GCF_000372725.1 Emiliania huxleyi CCMP1516
GGGGGGGGGGGGGGGGCCTCGCGACTCCACGTCTAGACGACAGGAGCCCCGCGGCATTACAAGTGCAAGGGCCCAGTGCGCGTGGGTGAGCGGTGTGAGTGTGTAGACCTGCACGTACGCGTCGTTGGTGCCACCAGCGTCCCTCGCCTGTTCACAGCAGCGGGTGTGAAGAGGCGCTGTTCACACCCGTTGGTGCCGCCCGCGTCCCTCGCCTGCAGAAGCCAAAAGCGTCTCACACCAAAAAAATACGTGCGCGGAGTGCCACCCATCTCCCTCGCCTGCAGAAACGAAGTGCAACTGCGAAAAAAGAACTCCGTGCGGGGCGTGCCACCCCTCTCCCTCGCCGTCAGATCGGTCGCCGCCTCGACAAGAACCCGCAAGGTTGCGACGGCGGGGGGGCGGGGGGCGGCGAGGGAGAGGGTGTGGAGCCGAAAGACGCCGGCGCCGCGCCGGCCCCACCTGGTCGGTCAGTTCAAGAGGCGTCACTACTTATGAATTCTTAGCACACCCGCGCTGCGCCGGCCCCACCCTAGCTTTGGGGTGGCGCGACGGCGGTACGCGTCGGCGCCGCCGTAAGCAGCGGAGACGCGAAGCTCCTGAGGCGGGGAGGGATGGGGAGAGATGGGGAGATCGGATGGAGATGGGGAGAGAGGGGGGCAGAGGGGGGCAGAGGGGGACAGATGTGGCAGAGATGGGCAGAGAGTGGGACAGATGGGCAGAGATGGGCAGAGAAGGGGAGAGATGGGGTAGGGTAATGGGTAGGGTAATAAATAGGGGAACGGGTAGGAGTAGGGGTAGGGTTAGGGGTAGGGTTAGGGTAAGGGGTAGGGTTAGGGGTAGGGTTGGGGGTAGGGTTAGGGGTAGGGGTAGGGTTAGGGTAAGGGGTAGGGTTAGGGGTAGGGTTAGGGGTAGGGTTAGGGGTAGGGGTAGGGTTAGGGTAAGGGGTAGGGGTAGGGGTAGGGTTAGGGGTAGGGGTAGGGTTAGGGGTAGGGGTAGGGTAAGGGGTAGGGTTAGGGGTAGGGGTAGGGGTAGGGGTAGGGTAAGGGGTAAGGTAAGGGGTAAGGTAAGGGGTAAGGTAAGGGGTAAGGTAAGGGGTAGGGGCAAGGGGCGGGGTTAAGGTTAAGGTTGGGTTTCCTCGATGGTCAGCTCGAGCTCGGCCATCTTGCGCCACAGCACGAGCTCCTAAATGCAATGACTCGAAAGAGTAACTGAACCGACTCAGCTCGGCCCTCTTGCGCCACAGCACGAGCTCCTCCGACGGCGTCTCGTCCTCGATCTCTCGCACGGCGTGCCAGCAGAGGACGCCCGCCGCCGCACCCACCGCAGCGCAGAGCGATCCCTACCCAAACAGCTCGCTCTGCCATTGTGCGGCAGGTTGTGGGTGGGGCGCGCGGAGTGAGCGAACGCCGCCTAATTCAGAGTGCGCCGTGTGCCCTGTGTGCG
>NW_005197117.1:0-1443 GCF_000372725.1 Emiliania huxleyi CCMP1516
GAGGAGCAGGAGCGAGCGAGCGGCGAGGGGATCCATGTGGAGGAGGCGGAGGCGGCGGCGGGGTCAGCAGGGCCTCCGCAGCACAGGGAGGCTGCACCCGCCGCGCCGCTCGTGACGGAGGCGGAGGGGCTGCGCTTGCACCTCTCCAGCAGCAGCAGTACCGGGTACAAGGGCGTGCGCGCGGACAGGAGCCGCTATAAGGCGCAGCACAGCGTGGGCGGAAGGCTGGTCTACTTGGGCTCCTTCGACACGGCGGTGGAGGCGGCGGTGGCGTACGCGCGGGCGGCCGGCGAGTACCAGCCTCCAGCTCCTCCGACGGTGGCGACAGAGGCGGAGGGGCTGCGGCTGCACCTCTCGAGCAGCAGCAGTACCGGCTACAAGAACGTGGGCAAGCTGCACTCTGGCCGCTTCCAGGCGAAGCGCTGCGTGGACGGCAAGGAGGTCTACTTGGGCTCCTTCGACACGGCGGTGGAGGCGGCGGCGGCGTACGCGCGGGCGAAGGCGGGCAAGGCGGGAGGGCCAGAGCGGGCCGCGGAGGAGGCAGGGGCGGCGGAGGGCGCGGAGGCGGAGGGGATGGAGGCGGAGGGGATGGAGGTGGAGCAGGCGGAGGAAGCGGATGTGGAGGGCTCAGCAGGCGGGGAGAAGGGAGAGACGGCGGAGGAGGCGGCGGTGGGCTCAGCATGCTCTACCGCCTCGCCACCTCCTCCGCCGCCTCCGACGCACAGGGAGGCTGCACTCGCCGCGCCGCTCGTGACGGAGGCGGAGGGGCTGCAGCTGCACCTCTCGAGCAGCAGCAGCACCGGCTACAAGAACGTGGGCAAGCTGCCCTCTGGCCGCTACAAGGCGCAGCGCAGGGCGGGTGGAAGGCTAGTCTCCCTCGGCAACTTCGACACGGCGGTGGAGGCGGCGGTGGCGTACGCGCGGGCGGCCGGCGAGTACCAGCCTCCAGCTCCTCCGACGGTGGCGACAGAGGCGGAGGGGCTGCGGCTGCACCTCTCGAGCAGCAGCAGCACCGGCTACAAGAACGTGGGCAAGCTGCACTCTGGCCGCTACCAGGCGCAAGACAGCGTGGGTGGGAGGAATGTCTTCCTCGGCACCTTCGACACGGCGGTGGAGGCGGCGGTGGCGTACGCGCGGGCGAAGGCGGGCAAGGCGGGAGGGCCAGAGCGGGCCGCGGAGGAGGCAGGGGCGGCGGAGGGCGCGGAGGCGGAGGGGATGGAGGTGGAGCAGGCGGAGGAAGCGGATGCGGAGGGCTCAGCAGGCGGGGAGAAGGGAGAGACGGCGGAGGAGGCGGCGGCGGGCTCAGCATGCTCTACCGCCTCGCCACCTCCTCCGCCGCCTCCGACGCACAGGGAGGCTGCACTCGCCGCGCCGCTCGTGACGGAGGCGGAGGGGCTGCGCTTGCACCTCTCCAGCAGCAACAGCACCGGGTACAAGGGCGTG
>NW_005197116.1:0-1443 GCF_000372725.1 Emiliania huxleyi CCMP1516
TGTTGAGGGAGGGGCGAGCATGGGGTGTAAGTGGGGGCAACGCCGGTTTAGACGGTCTTGCAGTAGATGTCGTGGGACGTGGTTGGAGATTTGCAGGTAAGGAGGGCGTTGGCCGAGGCCGGGACGTCGGTGGAGGCATGTACGGCGGCGGCGATGCAGGCGGCTGGGTTGGAGGCGGTGCCGAAGTCGGCTGCGGGGGCGACGGCGATGCCGTGGGCGGCGGCGGCGACGGCGACACTGATGGCGGCGGCGGTGACGGCGATGCTGATGGCGGCGGGGGCGACGGCGATGCTGAGGGCGGCGGGGGCGACGGTGATGCTGACGGCGGCGGCGGCGACGGTGAGGTGGAGGGAGGCGGCGGCGACGGCGAGGCGGAGGCGGGCGGTGGCGACGGCGAGGTGGAGAGAGGCGGCGGCGAGGGCGATGCTGAGGGAGGCGGTGGTGACGGTGAGGCGGAGGGAGGCGGCGGAGATGGTGAGGCGGAGGGAGGCGGCGGCGAGGGCGAGGCGGAGGGAGGCGGCGGCGAGGGCGAGGCGGACGGCGGCGGTGGCGAGGGCGATGCCGAGGGAGGCGGCGGCGACGGCGACACGGATGGCGGCGGGGGTGACGGCGATGCTGAGGGCGGCGGCGGCGAGGGTGAGGCGGACGGCGGCGGCGGCGACGGCGAGACGGACGGCGGCGGGGGCGACGGCGATGCTGAGGGCGGCGGCGGCGATGGTGAGGCGGAGGGAGGCGGCGGAGATGGTGAGGCGGAGGGAGGCGGCGGCGAGGGCGAGGCGGACGGCGGCGGGGGCGAGGGCGATGCCGAGGGAGGCGGCGGCGACGGCGACACGGATGCCGGCGGGGGTGACGGCGATGCTGAGGGCGGCGGGGGCGAGGGTGAGGCGGACGGCGGCGGCGGCGACGGCGAGACGGACGGCGGCGGGGGCGACGGCGATGCTGAGGGCGGCGGCGGCGATGGTGAGGCGGAGGGAGGCGGCGGCGAGGGTGATGCGGAGGGAGGCGGCGGCGAGGGCGAGGCGGAGGGAGGCGGCGGCGGTGGAGGCGGTGGTGGTGACGGCGGCTGCGCGGGCGAAGCGAAGACGTAGAACTTGCACACCGTCAGCCCCGCCGCAGACGGCCGGTTGAGGTAGATGTAGCGCCCCAACGCGTTGATCTCCACCTCCAACATCACGTTCGACGACACGCTCACGTCCGACTTCACCAGCGCGTTGCCCGTGTATGTCTCCGCCGTCGAGCCGAGATAGATGTCAATGCCGGTCAGACGCTGTGGGCAGCAGTCGTTGCGGTTCTGCAGCCGCACGTAGCGCACATACACCTCGCTCCCGAGGTCGACGCCCCACGTGTGGCTTGTGTATTGGCCGCACTCGGCCCACGGCCGTCCCGTCGTGCTGTCGGCATATGAAAGATCGCTCACGGGCGCCTGCTTGTTGTAGAAGCTCG
>NW_005197115.1:0-1443 GCF_000372725.1 Emiliania huxleyi CCMP1516
AGGCAAGTGGGGGGAGAGTGTGCTCCGCTGCGTACCTCAACGTTGGGGAGGGCGTCGCCGCGTGCGTGTCTCCACGGAACGTGCGCTGAGCGCAACATGCCGCGAGACGTGCGTGCCAGCATACGGGTCGGTGACGCCGCCGGACCTGCGGCTCGTCGCGTGGCGGGTGAGCAGAGCGTGCGTTGTGGTCCCGGGTTGTGCGTTTTTGTGTGAGCAGGACCCGGGTTGTGCTTCGGTGTGGTGGGCACCTTCGCCGAGCGAGCAGGCTCCTGCGACAAGAAAAGATTTCTAAAGCATGCCTTCCTTGGCTTGGCTGTTTTCTTTCTTTCTTTCTTTCTTCTCGTTTGGGTTTGTTTTGTTTCTTTTTTATCCTCCCATCCTCCCTTGGGCATACTGTTTTCTTTCTTTATTCCCAACCAAATTTAAAGTTGCAAGTGGAAGAGCGAGAAGAAGAAGTGTAAGGAGGCTCCAGCGCCGTCTCCACCAGAGATGCCACCACGTATCCCTCCACAGAGATGCCACCACCTGCCCCTCCACCTCCCACGCCGCCGCCACCTGTACCTGTACCTCCTGTCTGTGATGTCGCTGCCATCTGTGATGCTCCCATGCATGTATTTGGGACCCTGCCACTTGCTCGTGCAAGAGCCAAGACCCCGCCACCGGTACTTCTCGCTTCTCGGGGGGGGGCGCCGCAGTTCCAACGCAGTTCCAACGGCCGCGTCCCGATGAGCCGGCCATCGCCGCCGGCCGGCCAGCCGACGAGTGAACCACGACCGTACTTGACCCATGATTCTGCCCGTCCCCTTTCCACGCACTCAGCCTCCGGGCAGGATTCCTCACCCAGCTTCCGTTTCTGCCTACTCGATCTGATTCTGTCCGTCCGATTCTCGCCTTATCAGATTCTGTCGCGCGGTTGCGGTTTCTGCCTCCGGATGCCGGAAAGGGAATTTTCCGCTCTGCCCGCCGATTTCTTGGCAACCCGGCCGGACTCTCGTTTCCTGATTCCTGTTTTTGCCCGTCGAGGGGCGGTAGCCCGTGGCCGGCCGGCCATCTGGGCATGCTCACTCAACCAATCACGCTCATGTGTACGCGCCGTATCCTCCGCGCCACCCACTTTGCCATCGAAGTGCGCTCCGCGCTCCGCACAGTACAGTCACTTTTGAACGGCGGCTCATCACACGTGCGTCAGAGATCTCATGGGCGGTGGCATGGTGGAGCCAGAGCAGTGCGCGGCCGATCTTAATTCTGGGCAGGCGGTCTCCCATTCCCGCGGGCGCTTGGTGCCGGGGTTTGAACGGCATGCCGGCGTCAGATGCAGCTTGGCGCCGGCCTGCGGCGACCCCGCAAGCGGTCGTTGGTGCTGCTCAGCGATGCTCACAGCGGCACGTCTGCTCTTTTGCTGTGGGGAGTGCTGTCTGATTGGGTCTCCAAGCCCGCGGGCTC
>NW_005197114.1:0-24153 GCF_000372725.1 Emiliania huxleyi CCMP1516
CGAGGAGGCGGAGGAGGCCGCGGCGAGCGACGCGGCCGCCAGCGCAGAGGCGGAGGCGGGTCGCGGGCTTGCCGGCGAGCGCTGCCGAGATGAGCCGAGGTGCGTCCGAGATCGTAGGCCGAGGAGGACCCGGAGCTCGCCGAGGCGCACGCGGCTTCGGCCTTGCCGCCGCTCGTCGCGCCGCTCGACGCGATCGAGGGCGAGACGCTGGGCGAGTTGGCGCGTCCGCAAGCGCGAGCGATCGCCGTGAGCGTGGCACGATTGTCGGATAGGCGAGATGCTCGACGAGGTGGTCCACCCGCCCGAGCCGCGGCCCGACCCGCGCGCGCGGAGGCTGCGGCCGACGGGTGCGGTGGCGGCGGTGCTGGCGGTGCGAGCGATGCGCGAAGTTGCACGCGTCAGCAGGCGGAAGGCGGCGTAGGAATCTTGAGGCGGGGAGGCGCCCGTCGTCGTGACGTTTTATTGGAGATAGGCCGTTTACATGTACTCTCCCATGCGGTTCTCCACACATCTGTGATGGCGTGATTTCTCGCACATCTGATCGGACCTCTCACCGCCCGGCCCCCGGCCCCCGCCCGCGGCTTCCGCGCGCGCCGTCCCCCCCCCGTGCGGCTGCGGGCGCCACGTGTGTCGAGCTCGCGGTCGTGTGGACGGAGCGTGGTGTTGGGGCCTGTTTTGGGTGCTTGCGTGGGCTGTGGCTGGCGTGCACATGCACATGCATACATGTGTGTATTGTATGCCACCTCCCATATGTTTGTAACACCCCGTTGTTTTGCCACACTGCCATGTGTCCAGTGTCCTAGCCTAGTGCCCTAGTCCCTAGAGTTCTTTGCTTCTGGCATCGGCCGTCGCCTCCCACCTGCTCGGAGAGGCGCGCAGCCGCCCCGCCGCCCCGCTGCCGCCGAAATTTAAGCGGCGGCGATGGACGCGGCGCGCTTCTGCAGCTTCGCGAGGTCCGCTTGCCAGCGCGCGTTGTTGTAGCCGCGGGCCGTCGGGTTGAGGCGGCAGATTGCGAAGTTGAGGGCGGTCGCGAATAGCAGCCAGCCCATGTAAGGGCAGAGGAGGAGCGCGCTCGGCGACGCCGCCGCGATGCCATACTGCCCGAGGAGGACGGAGAGGGAGGCGATCAGCGCGACGTTCATCAGCAGGGCGAGCCTCAGCCGCTGGAGACCAAAGAAGATTGGCGCCCACAGCAGGTTGACGCACAGGTGAGCGAGGAAGTGCACGACGGGGGACGACACGCCCGACGCCGCCGCCACACGCGCGGTCGCGAGCCCCATCATCGCATAGAGCGACGTCCAGACCGGCGCAAACACGCGGTCGGGTGGCGTCCATGTCGGCAGCGGAATCTTGCGGTACCACGTCTTGGTCGCGCCAACCACAGATGGAACGCCCGCCGTTCCGCTCAGGACACAGCCGCCGACCCACGCCGCGGTCGCTGCCGCCGACATGCACGGCGGAGAGGCAGTGGCGACCCGCCGCGCAGAACTGCGGGTGCGTGGCCAGAGCTGGGCGGGCGTGCAAGGTCCAGCCGTCGGGCGGCTACAGACGAGGTGCGGCTGGAGCAACGCAGCATCGGTGATCGCGAACGCGAGGACAATCAGTGGTCTCCGCCGAGCCATGGTTCACTGAGACGTGATTTTTTTCTTCTTTTATTTCCCGAAGGGGGAGGCTGTACGCGAATTTGGGGGGAAATCGTGCCAGTGGCTACCAAAACCGGCGCCACTTGAAGTAGGAGGCGTGCGCCGCGCAGAAAGAAGAAGGATGAGCCTATTGATGGCGAACCTCCAGTCCTCGTAAACAGCGACGAGAGGAGAGCGTGGCGAGGGTTGCATAGCTCGATCGAAGATTATCTTAGAGAGATCCGCCTGTCTCTTTTCTTTTCACTACACCCCCCCAGCCTACAAGACCATCGCTCGCGGCAGCGCTGAGCCGAAACAATGTCCTTCTCCATGGAAGGCAAGGTTGTGGCAGTCACGGGTGGAAGCAAAGGTATTGGCAAGGGCATCGCCCGAGTGTTTGCGCGTGCTGGAGCCGCGGTGCTCATTTGCTCCCGCAACCTGGCCGAGGGCGAGGTGACCTGCAGTCGCAAATTCACACCGCCAATCGCCATCATGACCCCGACGTATGTGCCTCTCTCTCTCTCTCGTCTCTCTCTCTCTCTCTCGTCTCTCTCTCTCGTCTCTCTCTCTCTCTCTCTCTCTCTCTCTCTCTCTCTCTCTCTCTCTCTCTCGTCTCTCTCTCTCGTCTCTCTCTCTCTCTCTCTCTCTCTCTCTCTCTCTCTCTCTCTCTCTGCGCCGGACGGCCCGCCCAGAGTCGTGGCGCGCGAGCCGCCCTCAGGCCGCAGCTGCGGAGCTGTCCGAGTCGTGCGCGGCCAAGGTGTCGGCGGTCGCGGCGGACGTGACCAGCCTCGAGGACATGCAGGCGGTCGCCACGTGCGCCAAGGAGCGATACGGAGGCCTCGACGTGCTCTGCGCCAACGCGGGAGGCTTTCCTCAGGCAGCATCGCTGCCCCCACCGACTCACCGCCGCCCTTACTCGCAGCCGCCCTCCCCGTCGCCGCCCTCGTGCCGTCGCCAACCAACTTGCCGCCGCCCCCGCCCCCACCGCCCTCAGACAAAGATTGAGGATCTGACGTCGGAGGAGTGGGACGCTGTGATGGCCACCAACCTCAAGGGGTCCTTCCTGGCGGTCAAGGCGAGAGAGACGCACCGCACGATCGTAGTCCCGTGGATCCTTCCGTGAAGTCCTCTCCCGCCTCACACGGATGCCACGCCACGGCTCGCAGGCGTGCCTCCCGCTCCTCAAGCTGAGCAGCCAGCCGCGCGTCGTGCTCACGTCGAGCATCACCGGTGCCACGCCACGGGGCAGCCGCTCACGGCAGGTCTCTCCGCGGGCCTCAGCCACAGCTAGGCCGCTGTAGGCCCGATCACCGGCTACCCGGGCTGGTCGCACTACGGGGCGAGCAAGGCAGGAACGCTTCAACCTTCATCGCCCAGGGCCTTGCTCAGTGTGAGCTTCATAGTGAACCCCACAGTGTGTACCCCGCCCCATAGGCCAGCTCGGTTTCATGCGGTCGGCAGCCATCGAGCTCGCAAAGTACAAGGTGGCGGCACGAGGGCGGGAAGTTAGCTGCCGCACACACCCTCGCCAGCAGACCTCGACTACCCGCGGCTCAGGTGACGGTCAACAGCGTGCTACCGGGCAACATCAAGACGGAGGGGCTGGTAGCGCTCGGCCAAGAGTGCCGTGGCAGCATGGCGGCTTGGGTGTGAGGCGCGAAGCGACACCGCTCACGGTCTCCATCGTGTGCAGGTACCTCGACGGCATGGCGGCTGCGGTGCCGCTCGGCTCGATCGGCGAGGTGGGCACGCCTTCGCTGATCTCGGCTGATCTCGTCTAATCTCGGATAATCTCGGATGATGATCTCAGATGATCTCGGATGGGATCTCGGGTGGTCTCCGCCTAGGTGGAGGACATTGGCCACGCCTGCCTCTACTTCGCTTCTGCCGCAGCCGCCTACGTCACCGGCCAGACGATCGTCGTCGATGGTGGCCAGGTGCACGCAAGCGCGCTCACCTCACACACGCGCACGCGCACGCGGTGGGGCGCCCGTTACGCGCTTACCATGCCCCTCCGCCTAGGTGCTGCCTGAGTCGGCCGAGTTCAAGAGCGAGTGGTAGCCGATCGAAAGTGGTGCTGGCGCCAGATCTGCGGAGACATGTGTTGGCGTCGAGTGTTGGCATGCCACCCTCCACCTCACTCTCTCGTCTCTGCTCCCCTCACTTGCATACGGAGACCCGATCGGCGAGCAGTCTGCAGGATAGAGCACGTACATTTATACTTGCCAAGTGTTACTATATACTTGCCACACTGTGTGCTGTGGATCGCCTCGAGAGGGGCGCCTGGAGTGTACTATTGCAACTCGCGAGAATACTGTGTATCTCCACCACACCAATACGAATTCATTATACATAGTCATACATGGCACATACATAGATAGATTGCTCATTGTTTTTGTCATAATCATAGACATCATAGAGTGTTTCTGAGGGAGAGGACAGTAACACTGAGGGGTGAGGGGAGTGGGGAGGTGCGAGGACGAGGGCCGAGCTCCACGCACCACGGGCGCGCACCGCCAGGCCCCACACCCAGGTGTGTGTGATCTGTGTGTGTGTCCATATTGCTTAAAATTGGTTATTTGGATATTGCGCATTGGCCATTTGCGCACATACCACATTGCCAGGTACATGGTATTGTGCGCAGCATTCACACTGTCGTACGGCGCTACCAGAAACCCACGATAAGAGCTCTTGGCGTACAAACCGATGTTGAGCTGTACCTGCGACACTTCTGCACCCCATACGCGCCCTCCGTCTAGGCAGAGAGCCGTAGCTGTGAGCGCTGTCAGAGCGGTGTTTCGACACCGATATCGGTCAAGGAGAACGCTGATTCAAAATCCGCTGTTCACACTTCATAGGTAAGTGTAAGCGGAGCAGCTGAGTAGATACAGCGAATCCTTTGTGTTCACACCTGCAAGAGTCTTACACTCTGAATGCGAGCGGGTCCTGAGCGCAGAGCCAGCACGACAGCTACTCTCCTGGCCGGCGCATGTGACTACCCGCCAAAAGTTCACCGCTGCGGAGCCCGGACTGAGAACCCCAGCCACTCTCGGTGCCACGATGCTGTCGTACGGCGAAGAACCGCGCCCAGGCCGGCGTTTTGCGACGACCAGCGAGGCACTCGCTTCGCTGGTCATCGCAAAACGTGAACAATCGCAGCCTGCGACCGGGAAAGTGGACCCCGATGATCGTACCGGCGTCACTCATCACCTCGCCACCCGTACCGGCCGTCGGATCGACGCGCATCACGCACCCACCCACCTAACAGCGTCGTTCTCGCGCTGTGTGAGTAGGCTCGGCAGCGGCGGAAGGGTCGAGCCCAAGCTTCAACGAGAGTGGCCGAGCGACCCAGGGCAGATGGTACGGCATAAGAACTTAATGTTCCCTTCCTCTCAGGTCGCGCCTTCGACGTGTGCGCGAGCGGTGGCCCCTGCCGTGACCACCCCGTCACGACACTGCTCCGTCACCAGCAACATCCGGAGCCATGGTGGTGTCGAGCGTCGACCTCTGGGTACTTCTTTCGATCGACGTTGCTTGTGTACGTACTTTTAGCTTACTGGGAGAAAAGAGAGATTTTAAGGGCCCTACGCGCGGCGTGAGAGCTCGGAAGCGAGCTTTGCACGGCGATCGAGGATGGCACACAGTTCACCCCCAGAGTCACCCCCTCCACCCCCTTCACTATCAAAGGAATCACCGCAGCCTTTGTACGGTTGGGAGGGGCACTGGGGCTGATCCGCAGCGTCGCGCAGTCTATCGTGCGGGTTAATCTCTCCGGCCGCGTTGGGGCGTAAGGGTAAGCGACAGTGTGGGGTGCGCATTCGGTTATCGCCAATTTTAAACGAGCATTATTTCATTTTTACGTTCGCTGGTCCTCTCCACGCTGGCTGCTATCCCTGTCCGCTATCGCCGACCCAACAACCACTGTGCTGCCGCGGACCTGCCGCTCAGGCACCCAATGCACCGATCGGCCGTGCGGACCTTCAGCGACGCGCACGGCGAGCCCATCCGCGGTCGCCGCCTGCCGGTACACGAGCAGTTTGAACCGCGGCTCCATCGCCGCAAACGTGCCGCGGGTGGCGGAGGGGTCGTCGCCGGCGGCGGCAGCCGCAATGGCGGCCTGCGAGGCGAGGGAGTTACAGCATGTGCTTGTGAGGACGTGAGGTGGACAGCGTTGCGAGTGGGCGGCACTAGTGAGGTCGCGGGTGGACCTGCGACGCGTAGCTCGCGCGCAGCGTCTGCGAGGCCGCCGCGTGCACCTCTGCCCAGTCCGAGTCGACCAGGTCGGCACACGCCGCCCACGGGTAGACGCGAGCCTTGTAGAGCACCTGCGGCGGGCTGACACAGTCCGTGAGCTGGGCAAGACAGCACCAACGCGAGTGGCACCGTGGCTGTGCCGTCGTCGAGTGCTGGCTCGGGCCCCGGGGGAGGGCTACCTCGCTCAGGACATAGTTGCCGATGCCGGCCGTCTTGGACTGGTCCATCAGGAACTTGGCCACCGGAACGGCGGCGCGGCGGCGGCTGCTGCATTGCCGCCGCACGATCTCCATGAAGCCGTCCCTCGTGATCCCGCCGCCCTCGTCGAGCCAGCTCGGCCCGAGCGTCTCGAGCTTGGCGCGCAGCGCGGCGTGCTCAGTGCAGACCGTCAGCACTCCGAAGTTGCGCTGGTCGTTGTAGAATAGCAGCGTCGGCGCAACGGCGGCTGGTTCAGCGGCGAGCTCCAGGCACACGCGCGAGTGCGTGTTGCGACCGGTGGACCACGCCCCGGACATGCCCAGCGTCGACCAGAGGGTGAGCTCGGGCAGCGCGCCCGAGAGCGGGCTGAGCTCCCACCAGATGAACTTGCCCTTTGCCCGAACAGCGCCCACCACAGCAGGCAAGCTGCCACGCAACTCCGCCCAGCCGGCCGGAGGCGCACCACGGCCGGGCATCGAGCTGTTGCCGGCGTAGCGGCCGCTCAGGATGGCCGCACGGGAGAGGGTGCGCCCTGCAAAGCGGCGGTGCAGGCTCTCCGCATGAACTAGGCACTCTGGGCCTTCCGGCATCAGAGCAGGAGGCGTCCTCCGGAACCCACGGCGCTGCGGCGCAGCATGGCGTGTAGCGCGAAGGCCGGTTGCGGCGACGCCGAGGAGGAGTGGCACCATGGTGGCAAAAGTAGTGCTGCGCTCTGTCAGCTCTAGCGCCGCGCGCGCGCGTCAGTGTCAACAAAAAAAAGAACAAAGCAAAATCCTCTCTCGTAGAGCCCACCTGTCCCCCTGATCGTCCTTCCAAAATCCTGCTCGTGCAGGTGGGGACCCCTGTCCTCGTCCCATCCCTCGTTTGGCGTGTCTGTTTTCTTTCTTTTCTTTTCGTAGAGCCGAACGGGAGGAAGCCGGGGAAGACGATCTCGAGGAGGACCCAGTGGTAATCCCGGCGTCAGCTGTAACGATGCACCCGAAGGGGACCCCAGCGCCAACATCATCGGTGGAGGTACAAGTGTCCGAAGAGAGAGTGGACCTGAGCAACGATATGACTGGGCGGCAAATGATCGCAGTGGGCGTCAGAAGAGTCATCCTTGCGCGAGGAGAGCTCGATAAACTCGAGGGGCCAGGATATGCCGCGAGGAGGGCAGAGTTACGCCGAGAGGCGAGAGCAAGGGATCGGCAGGCAGCGGCGTGCAAGGCTTACTTACGGGCTGCACGCGCTACACACATGGAATGCAACGGGTTTGACTTGGCACTATCAGCGTCGAGTCCTGGCGAGCTCGACTTGATGCTGCAGCGCCACCCGTCCTGCTTCATCTGTCTGGCACTTCATCGAGCCTCAAGCGGGGAAGTCGTCGCTGTGGAATGTGTGCGGCGAGTCCACGCCGTTCACGAGCCCGGAAGACGAGCATGGTCACGCGCACGATTAAGCTCATGTCGCGCACAGCTCGGCGGAGAGGACGTCGACACGTCGTACTGTGTTTTGTGTGTACTGTGTGTATGCTTTTATTGTGTACGTACTACTCTCTCTCTCTCTCTACACGTACGTCTCTCTCTCTTGTGTACTTAAGAGTATGCTTTGTGTATCTGCACGCTCTCGTGCGTGAAGGCCAACACGCAACAGGACATCCCCCACCCAGAATCCCAGATGCACCCCCCACATTTCCCACTCCGGTCTCCGCGCTCGCGGGCTCACAGTGGCCTGCAGTTGGGCATGCACCGTTTCACTTGTGAGTTTCATGATTTACCTAGTGGTTTGGCGATTTCACTTGGTCTTGTGAGGGTCATGCACCATTTCACTTCGCGGCGCTGCGCGCCGCCATGCACCATCCATTTTACTAGAGAGCCGTAGACCCGGCGAAGCTTGTACACATGTCGCCCTTCTGGTTCTGCATGACGGTCCGCGTATAGGCGCGTGAGCGCGTGTCTGTGGCCACGCACCCGGGAGCAGTACCCAGGGGGGCAAGCTTAGCCTTAGAGGTACCCCTAGGCTTAAAAGGGTGGGCCCTGGGGCGCGCCTGCGGCTTAAACGGCTTCAAACCTGCCATGGCCGGTTGATGGCCCGTTTTAAGGCTGCCTGGGCCGCCGATTCATTAAACGGTCTTAAACGCTTAATCGGTTCGGGAGAGCTCCCGAGGTCGATGGTCCGGGAGGCTCCCCGGTAGACGCCGGAGGCCGGGAAGCTGGCTACAGTCTTCAGCTAGCACGCGCCCCCTATGCGAGTATGGCTCCTGCCAGTGCACCAGACTTAAAACAGATGTGTCTTCAGAGGCGGGTTTGTGCTTAATAGCGGCGGTATTGGAGAAAACGGCGCGGAACCCAGCGACGCATGCCGGCGAGGCCGATTTTCTTAAAAGGTTGTAAAATTCTTAAAAGGGGAACCCCGTGCCTCCTCATCTTAAATGGTGATCTAAGCCCCCAATCCTCCTCATTTCTTAAAAGCCCTGGTTAAAAAATCCGGCCCTCAGGCCTCAGAACCCTAGGGGTACCCTAAAGCCCAAGGGGGCAAGTGCCGGGCAGCTTTAACGTTTTAAGATTTAAGTGCCGGGGGGCGGGCTCCAGCGTCCAGGCCCCAAATGATGTGTGAGTGAGTTGTTTTGACTTACGATCTCTCAACTCTCTCGACGACCTCACACACCTGTCCTCACAAATCAGAAGTCTCAATCTCAACACAGTTTCAGGCACAAAGATGACTTGTTTCAATGATACATGCAAGGAAGGACCACGTGTCCCGAGCGCGAACGGAGCTATAGCTCTCAGTCAGTCTCTTTCTCGAAGTACGGAGAGCATCTCGAAGTACGGAGAGCACATCTCTCGTCCCGGTCGGAATTCCTCGGTGAACGGTACATCGGGGGAGCGCCCACATGCGGAGGCTTGCTCACAGCAGGCTGGCGATGCTGTCCAGCAGGTCCATCGACGAGGTGCTCGACGAGACCTCGAGCAGCGGCGGGGACGGCAGCGGCTCGCCGAGCAGCGGGTCGGTCACCTGGTAAGGAGGCACACAGAGTGACACAGAGGCCGTAGACTGAGGGAGAGACAGTGAGGACTAGACGGTGAGTCGCAAGGCCGCTCCGAGGGGTTCGGTGAGTGGTGGCGAGAGTGGCTGTGCTATGTGGTATAGGGCAGTGCGTAGATCTCGGGCCGCGTCACCGGCGCGATCTCGGCGTGGGCGAGAGGGAGCTGTAGCTCCATCTCGCCGGCCGCGGCTTCAGGGTGCGGGTGCGGCTTGGGCAGGAGCGGCGCGGGTGCGATGGCCCGTGCGGAGACCTGTGTGCCGCCGGGAGGACGTGTGTCTCTGATATGGTGATATGGCTCAGAATTGGGGAGGGGGGGGGGGGGGTGAGGGAGAGACGCCGGGGAGAGGGAGAGGCGGAGGCAGGGCAGAGCCCCGGCCGGCCCTCCCGGCGGCATCGCACCTGAACCTGCAGCCGCCACACAGTGGTGCCCCTGGTGCCGGACCCGGGCACGGCCGCCCACCACCCCCAGGGGGGCCCCAGGAAGGAGCCCCCCCCGGGCGGGCCGGCGGGCGGCGGCCGTGCCGCATACAGCACCCGGAAGGAGCCCACCGGGGTGAGGCTTGGGGCGAGGTTGGGCGTGAGGTCGAGGCTTGGCTCGTGGTTGTGATGCGCGTTGAGCAAGCGGTCGGACGAGACGTCGAGGGGGCGGGCGCCGGGCGAGGCGCCGGGCGAGGCGGTGGGCGAAGGTGCGGGTAGCTGAGGAGCAGGGCGTCCGGTGCAGCGGCGTCTGCGGGGAAAGGGCGGGGGAGGGGCGGGGGAGGGGCGCGGGGGCTAGGCCGGGGGAGAGGGGCTCGTGAGCGGACGTGCGCGGAACGGGGAACGGCGATCTGTGTGCAGGGAAGGGGGGGGGGGGGTGAGGGTGGTGTGGGGGGGCTGACCTGCGAGCCGCCCTCCTGCTTGTCGGTGAGGTATCCATGCGCTCGGTACGTGCAGCCCATCAGCGCGGCATCGGTGAGCGCGTGGCACATCGCCGGTGGAGCGCACGGAAGGGGGGCGTGAGCCACCGCGCTCTGCGCCGGCGCGAAGACCACCTCGTCCGTCTTGGATGCCTCGCCGTGGCGGATGCGAGGCGCCTTTGAGCGAGGCGCCTTCGAGCGAGGCGCCTTCTTCGGGGTCTGCCCCGAGCGGCTCCGCTTATTCTGGCGGCAGAGGGTGGCGGAGGGGGAATCGGGAGATGAGCGGACGGGGCGGGGGCCCGAACGAAGGCTAGGCAGGGACGCGCCTGGAACCAAGTGTGGATCTTCCTCGGTGTCACGTCGAAGGCGGTCGCCAACCGCTGACGGTCAGAGAGGGAAGGGAAGCGATCGACGAGGAAAGCAGCCTCAAGGCTCTTCTGTGTGGCTGTAGGGATCAGCCACCGCCGTTTTACAATTTTGGGGGCCAAAGCTGTGTCGTCCTTTTCAGTTGTCATGGCCACGCTGGGGTGCAGGTTTTTCCAGAACACCGCAATCACAAGCGCCGCGGCCACACTTTCTTTTCCCCCCGCACGACACCCCCCCCCTGCCCCCCACCCCCCACTGCCCCCCCACACTGCCCCCTGCCCTAGGAAGGAACTTAAGGTGGTTAAGCTTTCCCTATCCTTTCCAGTTGTCATGGCCACGTTTGGGTACCGAGAATGCGGCGGGTTCAATCACCTACGCCTCGCGACACTTTCTTTTCGACATAAAATTCCAACTCTTCGAGGAAGTTAAGGTGGGAAGGAAGATTGACTCTCTCTCTTGGCCGCCGACTTTGGGGTTTGGGCCCGACCCGGTCTACCTCTTCTGCCTCCCCCTCTCGCACATCGCCGCGCTCCTTCTCGAATTTATGTTCGCCGCGCCGTCGGAAGCATCTACTTTGCCACGCCCGACGCGCTCTCGGGAGGGCTTCTGGACTGCTGCTGCTGCAGCCAGCAGCAGACGCGGCCAACCATCTTTCCTTTTGCTTCTGAGTTCTGACCCAATGTGCAATGTGCATGTGGTGTGGTGCTACTGTGTCTGACCCATTTGTCGCGCTGTAACCTGTATCCAGCTAAAGCTGCAACAAAAGCCGGGTGCGAAAGAAGTAACGGTCCCACGACGCGGCTCCAGACAGGCATGATTTGTTTGCGCACACCACGATAGATGAAGAACAGTCAGGCTCGGTCGGGACTGGACACCAACGCGGTATGGGTGTGGACGCGGGACAGGATGTAGATGACGGCACGCACGCTGGAGCGACACACATAGACACACAAACTCCACACGCACAACCCCGACACTCCGAGCCAGCTGGCTACTGTTAAAAAAGGAATGTACGTAAGTGCCACATACACTGACTGAGAAGAGAGCGACCCTGAAAAAGTAAGTAACAATACATGCTGTCTTAAGGTCCGACCTGTGGGCTCTGCCTGCGCTCGGCACCGGGCACCGACTCGGTATACAAAATGCGCCTGCGGGCGGACCCTCACAGATCACAGATCACAATAGTGGGCGAGCGAGTCGCCACCGAAAGTTCTGGGCACACCCCACGCCAAGATGCAATGGCTCGCTTGCTTCGATTCAGCTCTCTCGGCAGCAGAAGTGGGGCTGGAGCGGGTGGGGGTGGATGCCGATTGAGGGAGAGCGTCTCCAGCTGCGCCCTGTGGCAGCTGCGCCCTGTGGCAGCTAGTCGAGGGACTTGGTAGTTGTGACCCCCCTGAGTGAGGACAGGAGAGAGAGAGAGCGTTTTGTGGTGTTGGTGTACGCAATAACGGGACAGGGTGGTTGTTCTCTCTATCTCCCCTTCTGGCTCTTAGCATGAGCTGCGCCCTGTGTCCGACCCCTTTTGCGCAGCAACACCTTAAACTTTTAGGCCCTCCAAATTCGGGTCGGAGCGTAGCGGAGTGGGCCCCGAGTTTGAAAAGGGCGACGGACGCTTGCGTCCTAGCCTCCAACAACGCCTCCCCGGCGCAGAGGGGCCCCCGGAGGGATGCACAACCGCTCCACGCCACGCCGCTTGCGGCGGTCCTCTTCCCAGCTCCGCTGAGGGCCCACACGTTAACCACCCAAGACAGCTTGGAGAGCTCCCGGTCCCGCAACATTTCGTAACGATCGTCGCTATTGGCCATCTGCCTCCTGCTATTGGCCATCTGCCTCCTGCAGCCTCTGTTGGGGCGGAATGCGCGGGGTTTTCGGCGCGATGCCTCCGGCTAGTACACGGTACTGCTCTGCCGCAAACTCTCCTGCGCTCGCGTGACGTGTGGGGCGCACGCACTGCGCTCGAAAGTCGCGATTTGGCAATAGGCGCTCGAGCCGGCGCGCAGTGGAGGGGGCGCCGCGCAGGGGGATCGGGGGGTGCGAGAGGGGGCGTGGGTCGGGCGCGCACCGGCCGGCTCCGGGAGCGGCCGTCACGTCCAAGAGGGGACCTGGTGCTGCTCGAATGACGACGCATGCCGCTCTGCTGCGCTGCCGATAGCCCCTCTTCCGAGCCGGCGCGTGGCGGCGAGCCGCGGCCAGTATCGCTGGTGCGGTGGAGGCGGCAGCTTGGATCGGCCGGCAGCGGGTGCGGCCATCACGTCGATGAGGGGGGGTTGTCGGCGACTCGTGTGGCTCGAGGCCTACGCTGCGCCGGCCATTGCGGCCAAGCCCTACTGCCGATCCAGCGCCTGGCGTTTGGGGCGAGCCGCGGTCGTCGTCGCTGATGGTATATGGCGGCGGCGGCGGCGGCTCGCCCTTCCCTCCGGCCGCAATTCCGATCCCGCCGCGCTCGCGGGAGGTGGCGCATACACCTTACGCCCTTTCTCCTCAACGGCTATCCGTGCTTGCTGTGCCCCTGCGTGGTGTGTTCCAAGTTCTTACAACCCAAGGTGATAGAGGGCAAAAAGATCGATTGCGCTCTTGCCGATCCGCACCTACCTAGGCCCTTGGGTGGCGCGCCCCAGCTCTTCACAACGAAGTGGTTTTCTCCCGTGGTGTACCTGTTGGCCAGTGCGTCACCAGTCCCGTGCCTAGTGTCGTGCGACAGGCTCCAGGTGTCGATCGGGAAAGAGGAGGACGCGAGTGAGACGACGAAGCAGCATTTCGCTTCGCCGCCAACGCCAACGACGCAGCTCGTAGCGCTGCAATCCAGTCTCCTAGCTTCGTCATTTGCTCGTCCCTGCTGTCTGCCGTGTGCACCTCTCGCTGCAGAGACCACCTCTCACAACCGTCGGCCTCGTAGCAGCTCACCTGCTGCCTTTGGGCCAGTGAAGAGGCGTCCGAAGAAGAGGGCTGCGACAATGTCGAAATTCCTCCTTTCGATGCTCGAGAGCCGCGCCTTTTGGTGGGACATCATACGCTACAACAAGGGACGCTTCACCGTGCTGGTCCTGATCCTCGGAGAGACTGGATACAACAAGGCTCGCGGCGGGCAGCAGCCAGATCCAGCGGCCACGGCGGCAAAGCGGACGCCGCAGATTTACATCACCGCGCCGCAGCCGGAGACGGCTGCCTCTCTGGGCGAGATTGCTCGGAGAAAGCGCGCCGCGTCGAGAGCCGTCTCTGACCCGCTCTCGCAGTACAGCCACGCGATGCTGGCCTCGTACCGCGGCTCGGGGTGTGGCGGCGGCGACAACAGGCCTCGGTCGGAGCGTGCTTGAGGGCCGCGTGTATTCTCGTCATTCTCGCTACGGGTACGGCTTTGGCATGTGAGATGTGTGCATGACATGGTATAACGCGTAAGTATGTTCTATGTAATGGCTAAAAAATGCACAGCCGCAATACGGTGTAGAGTATGCACATCACTGTAACCCGCAGTCTGTACCTGCGCCGCAGTGCGGCGGCGGCCCTGCAGCAGTCGAGCGCGCGAGATCCGAGAGAGCGCCCGCCGCCGCCCCGCGCCCCGCAGAACAGACACCACTCTCCCTCGACTCTCCATGCAAAAATCTCGTTCTCGAGCGACGCTCGCCACACCGCACTGTCGTGGCCAGGTCGTGGCGAGGGAGCGCGTGCCCTGAGGCATCCGAGCGCGGGTTCGCCTCTAGGAGGAGCTGAAGCCGTTCGGGTTGGCGCTGATCCACCGCCACGTGTCGGAGCACATCTCCTCGAGGCCGAGCTCCGCCTGCGGGAGAGTGATCAGCCGAGATCGAGCCGAGATCCATCTGCCACCCCGATCTCGGCAACCTCTCGGCCACATCTCGGCCGGAGATCCGCCTTCCACCCCAGTTCGGCCGCCGCGAGGGACGCGTCCGAGTACACGACCGCGACGTCGCCCGGCCTGCGCGGCGCAATCTCGTAAGGGAGGTCGTGCCCGCAGGCGGCGGAGAAGGCCCGCACCATGTCGAGCACCTGCCAAGAATAAAGAATGAAATCATCAATCATAAACCATGTCCAGCACCTGCCGCGCGGACGCCGAGTCAGAGCGCCACCAGTCCAACCGCCAGGACGAGATCGACAGCGCCTCGGCCACACGTCGCTCTCGGCCACACGTCGCTCTCGAGCACACCGCTCTCGCTCTACTGCCGCTGCTGCCGCTACTGCCGCCGCACCCGTGCTCCCGCGGTGCTATCCTCCGCGCTACGCCCGCTCGCCGAGTAGCCGACGCCCGTGCCGAGGTTGTACGTGACGCAGCCGCTGCCCTGCTGCAGCCGGAGCAGGGCGGCGGTGTGCCCCTTGGCCAGGTCGACCTACGGGACGTGTCCAGGACACGTCGTGCGCACGCCCCGCCAGCCGCCAGGCGGTGCCTCGGCCGGGCGTACCACGTGGATGTAGTCCCGCACGCCAGTGCCGTCGGCCGTCGGGTAATCGTCACCGAAGACGGAGAGGCGCGGCCGCTTGCCGACGGCGACCTGGGGGCGGCGAGGGGCGGGCGGACCAGTGGGTGGAGAGGCTCGCTCTCGCTGTCGGCCTCTCGCCCCGCGTGCCGCAGGAGGGACGCCCGCAGGAGGGGCACCCCGGGTGCTGCTGGTACCCCGGGTGTTGCTGGTGCTGCCGGTGCTGCCGGTGCGTGGAGCTGATCTATCTCGTCCGACTTGCTGCAGGAAGGGCATCAGGTTGTTCGGGATGCCCTGCGGGTCCTCGCCTATTGGCCAGTCCTCCTCCTGGCCACCGCCTTTCGCCGGGTGGGTCGGGATGCCCCTGCGTGTGGCTCGCCGATGCGGCCGGACGGGTGGGCGCCGACGGGGTTGAAGTAGCGAAGCAAGGCGACGTTGAGCTGCGGCGGGCGGCGGAGAGCGTGGCGCGCGGCCGAGGTGCGGCGGGCGAGGTGCGGGCGAGGGTGGGGGTGGGGGTGGGGGTGAGGGCGAGGATGAGAGTGAGGGCGAGGGTGCACCTGCGGGTTGGCGGTGGAGACGTCGCGCAAGATCTGCTCGATGAAGAACTTTGAGAACCCGTACGGGTTGGTGCAGCGGCCGGCGGGGAAGGACTCGTCCACCGGGACCGAGGCGGGGTCGCCGTACACGGTGGCGGACGACGAGAAGACGAGGTCGGTGCAGCCCTGCTGAAGCATCGCCTGCACGAGGTTGAGCGTGCCCTGCACGTTGACCTGGTAGTAGAGCAGGGGCTCGGCCACTGACTCGCCGACCGCCTTGAGCCCGGCGAAGTGCACGACCGCCTACGCCCGTCCGCCCTCGTGACTGCCGCCTCTCCTCACCCGGGACAAGAAGCAGAGCCTCCGCCCGCCGTCGGCTTGTGCTGCGCAAAGACCGCACTCAGCGCGTCCGCGTCGCGCAGGTCGACCTCGTGGAAGGCGACGTCGCGGCCGGCCAGCTCCTGCACTCTCCGGAGGCACTCCAGGTTCGAGTTGCACAGGTTGTCCACCACAACAACCTAGACGCGAGTGCGCTGCTCGCCTCGGCGTTGCTGAGTGCAGGCGGGGGCTGGGTTATCCGCCGCCCCTCACGGCCTTGCGTGCACCCGCGTTTAGGAGGCTGGTGCATGCGGGTGGCAGGTGTGAATTCTTCTGCGTGTGTGTGTGTGTGCGTGTGTCTTCTGTGCATCACCTCGTGGCCGGCCGACAGCAGCTCGAGCACGGTGTGGCTGCCGATGTAGCCGACGCCGCCGGTGACGAGCACGGTCTGTGGCACGGCCGGAGGCGGTATTCTTGAGCCGAGGGACGTTTGCAGCAGAAGTAGCAGCGGGCAGATGAGCCGAGGCATCAGAGCGCTGCCGGAAAGCAGCAATTCGTTCTGTACGAAAAGAATTTTCCGGCGCGCCACCCACGTCCGACGGCCGACGGCCGACGGCACCGTCGGCCGTCGGCCGTCGGCAGACGGCAGACGGCAGACGGCAGACGGCAGACGGCATACGGCATACGGCATACGGCATACGGCAGACGGCATACGGCATACGGCCTACGGCTCGGTGCGTCGCCCATCTCTCCTGGAGATGTGCCCGCTCTATTTTTTTTTGCACTTACACATTTCAACTAGGTCTTAGCTCTAAGCGTGCGCAAGACGGAGAGATTTAAATTTATGTGTGGTGGCGGCGTGCCCCGTCCTCCCACCCACCCACATCCCAACCTTGGTCCTTGCCGCTTGCGTGTCTGTGTTTTCTTTCAGACGGACAGATACACGACACGGCACGTCACGGGTGGGCTGGGCGGGACATAATACACTGATCTCGGCACGCAAAAAAATAAAAACGGACGAGGCACCGAGATGCCCTCTCCAAAGACTAACGGTGATGTTATTCTCTCAACACTCAAGCGCTGTGTACACAACGAGACAAGTTGTATTGGCCGAGCGAGCAGGACGAGCGAGCTGGCGGGGCCCGCCATGGCGGGGCCCGATAGCAAGCAAGGGACACGTCCGCCTTCGCCGGCTTGCAGCTGCCACCACTGGATCCCACAACCCTCACCACTGGATCCCACCTTCAGGCTTGAAGCGGGTCGTGCACATCGCCGACCAGCCGTTCCGGATGCGGCCTATCCCGCGAGACGGAGTTACAAGACGCAGCTTCTGAGAGTACAACATGCACATGGTACGCCACCGAACGGCCCGCCGCGTGCGCCGTCCTGCACGTGATGCTCGAGGAGCGAGCGGTCGGCAAGGCCAAACAGAGTGAAGGCGTCCGCCCCTAGCATCGGTGTGCCTGTCTGCGCCGGCAGCGCCGCAAGATCCTCGCTCGCCGGGCTGACTCGGTCGCGCTGAGCGGTCGTGGCGCCGAACCGGTCGAACCAGTCGTTCCAGTTGCTCGGGAAGACGGGGTCGATGACGTTCCCCTGCCAGGTCCCCCAGCGGTACTCTGGCCTACTCACAATCATTTCCGTAAAGCGCGATGCCGTTCTCAAGGCCCGCGAAGGAGCAGCCACGTGCCGGTTGGCGGGCAGCGAGCACGAGGCGCCAGGACTCTGGTACACCTGGTCGCCTGCCGCTACCGCCAGCCCCCCCTCCGGCGCTGGCAGGTCGGAGGCGATGCAAAGGGGGACCGGGTGGGGGAGGTTGCAGGTCGCCTTGACGAGGGAGCAACCCTGTTGCGTCGCCCCGTCCCCACGGGTGTGGTTGCAGTCGAGGAGCAGCGCATGCGTCGCCGAGAGCGCGTATTCCGCCGCGGCGCCATTGTACTGCGCCAGGTTCTCGTCCATGATCTGGAAAACGTTGTAGCCCCCCTCAGTGCCGCCAGCGGGGTGTCTCGCGCGAGCATGCGCGCGAGCGACTTCCCAATGGTCCTCTAGAGTTTTGCGCGCCGAGTTGGGTCCGCTCCCGCAGTCCACCTTCCTCCCCCGGTAGCAGTCGACGAGCATCTCGCGCAGGAGCGTGATGTAGAAGCCGATGATGCTCTGCTCGCCCGCCACCATCACTGCATGTGCGTTCATTTTGTACTGAGCGTAGGCCACGTCGTAGAGGGGGACAGGGTAGCCAGCGCTGTCGACGGGCGAGTGGGACATGGCCGGCGCCTCGTTCTTGACAAAGTCGTACCTCTGGTCAACGAAGACCCGCCGCCAATTAGAGGTCGAGGCCGCGCTAGACCGCCCATCGAAGAAAAGCCGAGCACCCTCGGATCTCCCGCTCAGCGGGTTGCACCGCACATCAAGCGCCGTGACGAGCGAGGTTCTCGGGTTGCGCCTCCAATCGTAAGCGAGACTGTCGAGGCAGAGGCGAGCGCGCTCATAGTTCTGCCTCCATGCGTTCTCGTGGATCGCGCGGATCAGGTCGTCGATCCGCTCGTTGGTCGCCTCGTTCATCTCCCGCACGCACTGCGCCAAATTGCGTGTGAGGCGCATGTTCATCGCCGCCGCGCTCGCCCAGTCCTCGTCCACGCCTTCGGGTGGCGAGACGAATCCTGCGATGCCGGTCCCGCCGACGACGGCGGCGGTGCTGACCACGGCGGTAGCCACAGTTGCCGCAGTCGTTGCCGCAGTCGTTGCCCCCACGGCGGCAGCCACAGCGGGGATTGCTCCCCCAGAGGCAGCACCTGCGATGACAGTCCCGCCGATGATCAGCCAGTTGCCCACGGGCCCTGCCCAGAAGTCGTCCGCCACCGCTTCGGCCTCCGCCGCCGCACGCTGCTGCTCGTACCAGAGGCACGCCATTCGGCACATGTCTAGGAAGTCGCACTCAAAGTCGGCCATGCAGCCCAGGTGGGCCTGGCTAGCGCTGCGGCAGTTGAGCTCGTTGCCGCGGTGCTCTGCATTTTGGCATGCTTCCCGCACAGAGGCGGGCATGTCATCGCACATGGCGGCTCCATTCACGTACTCCAGCCGACGAGCTGGCGCGCTCTGCCGCTGCTGGTTCGCTTGCGACTCCTCAGGAGTTGCTTGCGTCTCCTCCTGGAGCAGCCTCCGCGCGGTCGGGGAGGAGCACGTGGCGCAGCATGACTCGGAGACCACCATCAAGTCGCGAAAGAGGAGGCAGTGGCCCTGGGATAGCACGTCGGCGCAGCTGGTGACGTTCTCAACCTGGAGCAGCTGCATCGCCCTCAGCGCGACCACCTCGTTCGGCGGGTCGGTGCACTGGACGTCGTCAGTGGCAGGCCCCTCTCCGACTATCGTCTCGACCAGCAGGCGACACTCTTCCATCACCCTCTCTGGGCACGCGGCCAGCTCGGTCTCGCAGATGTTGGGCGATAGGAAGTTGGTGAGATTGAGAACCACATTTGACTCACACAGATCCGCCTCTGGATAAGTATCATCGCTGCCGGCGCTGCTGCCAAGACCAAGAGCCAGGCCGAGGCTAACGCCGAGAATGGCGAGCGCACCCAAGAGAGCGAGGACAAACCAGTTCTTGCCGATGGAAGAGCGACCTTGGGTGGCATCAGCCACTCCGGCTTGCTTGGCCGAAGGGGTTTCCGGGTCGTTCGCGGCCTGAGAAGTCATATAGCCAGCGCGACGCCGCCACAAGGACTCCTCGGCCTCGGCGGTCGCCTCGAAATCATAGTCAAAGCCAGCGGCCGGAACCCATTATGGCCCTGCGAACGCGCACCCCCACAGGGTCGGGGCTTGATTGCTCGTAGCCGATACCGAGCATCCGGCCCACTGGGTGCGCTTCTTAGCTCCCCCCCGGCACTGGATGTGAGGTTAATGATCGCACTCCAAGTGCTCCAAGTCCGGCCGGCGTGATGCGCTGGTTCATTTATTTATTTCCCGTTTTACCCTCACACACAGCGCCTCAGCGCGCTCCAGATCGCCAGACTCGGTCGCTCGGTGCGTGAATACCAATGCTCTATACACACTGCATGTACCGCAGGCGCAGCGCCCCGGCATGCCGAGTCCAGCAATCCTGTTTGAGGGTATTTGAGCCCTATCTAGATACGGTAGAGAACAGAGAAGCCTAGACTCTCTAGTACGTAGTAATCTGTAAGGAAGCCGCGCGCTGTGTATGCGGCTGCGGCTCTAACGCTGAGGGAGAGGGTGTAGATGATGTAGGTGTAGAGCGCTGTAGAGAGAGCTGTAGAGATGTAGAGCGCTCTCTGGAGCGCTGTAGAGCTGTAGAGCTCTACATCCGGCGCGGGACGATGTGAGTCCGATGTAGAGCGATGTAGAGGCGCTCTACAACGTGAAATCTCTACCACAAACTGGATCTCTCTCTCTCTCTAACTGGCACAGTCGGTCTCCGACGAGAAGGGCGCGTTGCACTTGCCAGTGCTACCCTGGCCTTCTGTCTGCCCGCCCAATGGGTGGCAGGTGCCTCTGCTGCTGTGGCATGCCTCACGGCTGCGACTGGCCGGCGCCTCGGCGCGTCAGCTCGGCCCGGCGTAGCGATTTATAGTGGCCAGCGCAACTCGCCTGGACTCAACGCTCAGCCAGGAGCTCCCGCACGCGCTGGCGCGAGTCTCATGGCGCATGCAACGCGCCTGAATGCTCGCCTCGCCTCGCGCAAATGCGACCGTCCTCGCAGCCGACAGTCCACCGCCTGCTAAAGAAGCACAGCGATGAATGCGGCACCGGCGACGCATGGCAGGCTGGTCATGACGCAGTTAATAGGGTGTTATGTGCCGTCAGAGTGACTCTCTCTGTGTCAGGGATAGTCACAGGGCCGTCCATCAGAGCTCCAGTAAGCTCGGAGACACCCCATTAGCGCGGCTCGACCTCTTTGAGTTCACTGCCTTCCCGGCCGTTAGGCTGTAGAGCCTCTACAACAAACTCTACAACAAAATCGCGCTCTACATCGCTCTACATCGGACTCACATCGCGCCGGATGTAGAGCTCTACAGCTCTACAGCGCTCCAGAGCGCTCTACATCTCTACAGCTCTACAGCGCTCTACACTCTACATCCTCTACACCCGCCCTCAGCATCCTCTACACCCTCCCTCAGCTCTAACGTATGCACACGATGTAGGTGCACTAGGCCCAACACCACGGTGACACACGCACTCCCCCCTGCCCCACTGCCCACTGCCCACTTTCCGTGAGGCGCCGAAAGCGAAACATCGCGCGCACTCCCCGTTCCACCCGCGACCTGGCGCCCTGTGCCCCGCTCTGCCGCTCTGCGCTCTGTCACCTGTGTGGCTCAGTCTGTACATAAATTGACGCAACTTTCGCACGAGGTATCCGAACACCTGGCCATGTTTTTCCCTCTCACACACACACACACACACACACACACACACACACACACACACACACACACACCGCTCACCCACGCGCACCGGGCCTTTTGCACTTTGAATGCCGTGGGGCTCCTGTCGTTAGACGTGGAGACGCGAGGGTTGCCCCCCTTGCCCCACCACCTCGTGTGTGTGGAGAAGTTTACCTTACCTTACCTTTTTCCCTCATTAGGGGTCCGTGACAGCACATAGACAGTAATATAAATAAGGTAGCGTTACGTCTCGGCGACTGCCTTGGCTGGCTGCGCGCATCAGCTCTGTCTTGTAAGAGTTACTATTTATGAAATCGTCGGCCCTTGCACCTACCGTACCTGTGACCGCGGTCGCTGGGGCATCCTTACTCAGCATTTTAGATTTCTTTTTACTGGAATCCCTGAGATGTACCATGTCCCGGCCGGAACGTCAGGCCTCCACGCCCACTACAAAGAGCACCGCCCAGTCCTGCGTGTTGCAACCGTCAAACGTAGGCATCTTGGCGCCGGGCTTGACTGGGAACTTGTCCTGCATCGCGGCCGCCGGCGCGCAGCTTCCGCCCGCGCTCGCAGTGTACACGCCCGTGCGGCAGGGAAGGTGCGTGACGTCGTAGAGCGAGCCCTTCGAGAGCTCCCACCGGCCGTCGTCGTGCACCGTCAGCACCGAAGTGACCTCGCGGTCCCCCGTCACCACGTACCGGCGGTAGGGCGCCGTCTGCTTCATGGTGGCGCCCTCGCGCTCGTACCGGGCGAGTGGCAGCGTGGAGGGGACCTCCATGATCAGGCCGTGCTCCTCCACATAGAAGCGCGACGGGTCCACGCGCCAGCCCGCCGGCGCGGTCCCGCCCTTGCTCGCCAGCTTCTTCTCGTAGTCGCGCAGGAAAACGCCCCGCGGACCCGGATCCTCCCGCCACAGTCCCCACTGCTCCGCACCAGTGCCCGACGAGGCGGCCGGGTCACCGAGCGCTGCGATAAACTGGATCGGGCTGAGCCGCTTGAACTTGGCCTTGCCGCCCGCGTCGTCAGCCGTCGCCGCAGTGATCTGCTTGCTGCCGGAGGCGGTCGCGATGAAGCCCGGAAGGCTGTATGCAAGCGCAGTGATGGCCACGCGGCGGCCAAGCCCAGGTGCAGGCTTCGGCAGATCGAGTGCAACGGCCGTGGCAGTAATCAGAAGGATGGACGCGCGCATGTCGGCAAAGAGCCGGCGCGACAGAGGTGACTGCCTCGAAGTGGCTGCTGGGGAGGCGATTTCTTTTGTGAGCCGGTGTGTGCCAGTCCGCGCCAGTCCGCGCCCTTGTCGTGCCAGTGTGCTGAAAGAAAGAAAACAGACACCCAAGGGAGGGACAGTGTGCTGTGAGAGAGGCTTGTTTCGTAAGAATTCTTTTCGCAGGAGTTACGCGTCGCAGGGTTCCGGCTCCTAGCCGGATAGGGGGTCTGTTGGGACTGACTCGCGCCAAAACGCCCTACCTACCTACCTATCCCCAGGCCGCGCAGCGAAGCGAAAAAAGATGAAAATAGGGGGTACCTACCTATTGCAGGGCCCTTTTGGGCCAAACAAGACCAACCTACCTACCTATCTGGGAGGGGCCAGCCAGTCCCGCCAGACCCCCTATCCGGCTAGGAGCCGGAACCCAGAGCCCAACGCTGCGGCAAACCTTCCCATGAAGTTAGAAACAACCCTGGCCTCACCCTCCCGCCGCCTCGCCGCTCTCGCTCGCCGCTCGCTCGCACGTTCGCGCTCGACCTTCTACTTCCTCGTGATCCACCGCCGCCACCCTCGCCTCGCCCTCCCGCCGCCTGGCCGCTCGCCTGCCGCTCGCTCGCACGTTCGCGCTCGACCTTCTACCTCCTCGTGATCAACCCGCCGCCACCCTCGCCCCCCGCCGCCTAGCCGCTCGCTCGCCGTTCGCTCCGCCGCTCGCGCCAGACCTTCTACCTCCTCGTGATCCACCCGCCGCCACCCTCGCCTCGCCCTCCCGCCACCTAGCCGCTCGCTCGCTCCTATCCGTGCCACGCCTATCCGTGATCCTGCCGTTACCGCGCCGTCCTTGCTCCTCCCTGCCGTGCCGCTCCTTCCTCCGTGCCGCGCCGCCCTTGCCGTTTAGCCCGCCGCCCCCCCTGCCGTCCGTTACCGCCGTGCCGCCGTACCGCCCACGCCGCCGCCGCCCTCCACCCCCTCCACACCGCCGCCACCGCTGCTCACGCCGCCGCCGCCCTCCACCTCGCCCACGCCGCCGCTACCCTCCACCTTCTTCCCACCGCCGCCGCCGCCGCTCACGCCTCCGCCGCCTTCCATCTCGCCCACGCCTCCGCCGCCCTCCACCTCTCCCATGCCGCCCCCCCGCCCTCCACCTCGCCCACCCCTTTGCCACCACCCTCTCCTTCGCCGCCCCTCGCCCCCACCGTCCTCCACCTCCACCCCTCGCCCTCCCCCCCGCCCTACCGAACCACCCGCCGCCCGCCCATGCCGACTTCCGCCCTCCTGCCGCCCTCCCCCCTTTCTGCCCCTCCGCCTTCGCCATCCCCCATCTGTGCATTCCACTCCGTTCGCTCCCTCCCGCTTGGCGCCCATCCCGCCCTCCGCCCTCGCCCTCCGCCCATCCCGCCCTCCGCCCTCGCTCTCCGCCCCTGCCCTGGCTGGCCTGGGGGGCATCTCCTCATTATCACGCGCCGAGCGGGAGGGAAGTGGACGGGGCCCTGAGCCGACCTAGCCCTAAACGGAATGGGGCGCCCAACACGTGCCCGGATTACTGTGCCTTCCCCGGGCACAGCCTTTCGGCTCGTGAAGGGTCGGTGCGTGTCGTGATCCCCTGGAACACCCGTACTCTCCCGCGCCATCTCCGTCGCCCTGTTCGGCTGCGGCCTTACCACCAAGATCGGGAGGCGGCCAGGGCTCATAGACTCGGTCGAGAGACCCCAGATTGGCATCCATGCCTCTCTGGACAGGGTGGCCCGCCACAACGACCCCTGGAATTGCGACTCGCCGCTTTCCTCCCGCTGTGATTTCTGTGTGAGCTCTGTGTCTTGATTTGCCAACACTATACACAAGAGAAAACAAAACGCAAACCGCGCGCCGCCGCACTCACTTTCCCCTCCCGACCAGAATCCATTGCCGCGGCAG
>NW_005197113.1:0-1442 GCF_000372725.1 Emiliania huxleyi CCMP1516
GCTCCTGTCGTCTAGACGTGGAGTTGCGAGATGCGAGGGAAGCCGCCCCTTGCCCCACCACCTTGTCGCTTGTGTGTGCGCGCGTGGTATAGGGAGAGAAGTTTTTACCTTACGCTCTACCCTCCTTACCTTATCCCAAAACTAGTGAGACACGCACGGGTGTCGGTGGTAGCGAGTGAGCCGCGCGCGCGCGCAGCGCGGCGCGGCTCGGTGGGAGTCGTGATTTGTCGCACAAGGGATTCGATCAACGCCCGCGCGAACAGCCGTGCAGCGTCCAAAACCTATACCCGGTGCTAATTATCGGCCACGCTCTCCCCGTTCGAGCACGGACAATTCGTCTCCCTCCTCCCCTCCGGCGGTCTCCGCCCTCGCATCGGACGCCCGCTGCTGCTTGGCGAAGTATCCGCGTTTGAGCTGTGACAGCCCGCGCAGTAGCGACTCCTGCTCTGCCTTCATCGTGGTGACCTGTTGTCGGTTCGAGTGCAGCTCGGCCGCCATCGACTTTAGCTGCTTCTGCTTCTCCGCCAGATTCTCCTGGTACGCCTTGAGCTGCTCCGCCACCTCCGGACCCGGCTGCCTGGCAAGGATGGCCTTGAGCTCCACATAGAGCCTCTCCTTTTGTTGGATCAGCTGGTCCCGCTGCGCAACCTCCTCCGTCCGCCGGAGCAGCTGCTTTTGCAATGCATGCGTCCGCTTAATCAGGCTATAGGTGTGTGGGTCGGTGCCCTCGAGCTCGCGCCATCGGTGCACGTTCATCTGGTTGTCGAGCTCCTCGGTGAGCGCACGCGCTCGTGCCCGCGCCTGCAGCAGCTCACGTGAGACCGAGACCACCTAAGATAGAGTAAGCCGCGGTGACACACAGAGAGGGGGAGGTATTATTACTGTCAGTAAGGTGCTTATTTGTCTCAGAAGTCCAAGGAAAGAAAAAAGAAGTCTCATATAACGATTATCGTATAAAAACATACATCCCAACTTCCTCAAAAAATATAGCCCCGGGGGAGCAAACGGGCGCGGAGTACGCCTTTCACGACAGAAGAGGGAGTGAGGGAGAGGGGAGAGAGAGAGAGGGAAGAGGAAGGGAGCACAGATTTATGAGCGCGCCGTAATTATAAGTTGTCATCGCGATTGTCATCGCGAATCGTCGTCGTATACTAGCCCATTGCCGGCAAACAAGCGAGGGCGAGCGCGCTGCATTGGCCGGGCATATTGGGGCAACGGAGATATGGGAGGCAGCCCTGGGGGTGGTGGTGCAGGCGGGGGTAGCGGTGGCGGAGACGGCGGGGGTGGCGACGGAAGTGGCGTTATGGGCGGTGGTGGCGATGGGGGCGGGGGTGAGGGTGGCGACGGGTTCGCTGGCGGCGCTGGTGGTGGCAGTGGAGGCGGCGAGGGTGGCGGCGGTGACGGCTGCGGGGCGATCGGAGGCGGCGGCGATGGTGGTGGCG
>NW_005197112.1:0-1442 GCF_000372725.1 Emiliania huxleyi CCMP1516
ATCGTCATGATGGCGGTGGAGTAGCCACTGAGCGCAGTCACGACCTGTGCGCGCGGTACCTGGGTTGCAGCTAGCTGGAGTGCGTCGGCCGGATGCGGAGGGCACAGCACAGCGCACCGCGATGAGGAGGGCAAACACGAGGACCGCTGGAGAGAGCTCCTGTGTCGGCGGTGCATTATACGCAAGTGGCGGAGGTGGCGCATACGGAGTCAGTGCGGGCCAGCTTGAGGTCTGACGCAGGCGGTGCTGCTCCGCGTCGTTGGTGATGCTCGCGAGGTTGACGAAGGAGCTAACTGCCGAGCCAAACACGACAGCCGACACGATGGCGTAAGCGTTGTATGCATCCGCGCTGGCATCTGTAAACCTGACGTTGCCGGCGCTGGCCGGAGCCTCACTCCTCGGAAGCAGAGGCTCGCTCGCCGATTTCAGCGGGGGGCGTGGGGGAGCGGCTCCGCCGACGCTCTGCAGCCGGATCATGGATGCTACACCAAGTGTTCTCGAGGTTCTCGAGGTGGATATCCTTTGGCCGCGTTGGGTAGCGAGGATTGGTGTGACGCGCGTTGTGTTTTCTGACAGTGTTTTCTGAACAGCCGTCAGTGATCGCACACCCTTCCCATGTGCTGATGCGCGCTGTTCACAAGCGTCGTGTTCTCGAGGTTCTCGAGGTGGATATCCTTTGGCCGCGTTGGGTAGCGAGGATTGGTGTAACCCGAGCCACGGAGGCGTGTTTTCTGACGGCCGACCGTCAGTGCACGGAGTTGCCTTCTCCGACTGCCCCGGCTAGTTCACGGGTTTCGCGGGAGTGACCCCGTGCGTCAAACCCGAGACCTAGCGCGGGTGGGTTGGAGGGGGCTCGCCCCGTTCCTCCCCATCGGGCCGCATGTGCGGCCACGCCTCGCAGACCCCGCACGGGTGCTGAGGGCCCAACTTGAGAATCGTGCTTTGAGTGGGGTTGTTTTGTGTTGGGTTGGGTTGCTGGAGTTGGGTTGTCCGAGCGGGGCTGGTTGGGTTGTTCACGTGAGGTTGGGTCGTCGGCGCGAAGGGTGTTGAGGTCTCGACCGCCGCCGCTCACGCCAGCGAGCGGCCACTACCGGTGTTTTTGGCTTCGCCACCGTCTAAAGCGTGCGCCATACGCTCGCCGACATCGAACGAGGCAGCACGCCACGCCGACGAGCGGCTTGCTGTGCGGACGCCTTCTTGTGGCTCTCATCGAGAGCGTTTTGCGGCCCGGCGGGTGGGAGAATGTGTGTCGTTCTGATGTGTCACTTGTGTACGTCACATCGGTCTTGATAACAAGCACGGTCGATCCGTCGAAGCGATACACTCGTTCCTATGTATCACGTTGGACGGCTTGCAGGGAGCTCTGTGCCGGCACACAGGAAGAGCCGTGCTGTAAGAAGAGCTCGATGGGGAGCGAGAACCGTCAGAGGTGCTCACCCAGG
>NW_005197111.1:0-1442 GCF_000372725.1 Emiliania huxleyi CCMP1516
CGGGAGACGGAGACGCCGGTGGTTCGCCGCAGCAGCAGCGCGATCTGCGCGAGCGGCAGCCAGAGCACGAGCAGGGAGAGGTGCGCTAGAAGAGAGGCTCGCCACAGCGCGGCGCGCTGTCAGAGAGGCGCGCCGTGGACGCGTCAGATCGCGAGGTCTCGAGGGTCGTCGCGTGGGCGTGGCGGCGCGTGGACAGGCACAGGGAGGCTATCGTTCAGCCGTGGGTACGCAAAAGGTGTGGGCAGCGCGGCAACGTTCATGGGCAGAGGTGCGAGATGTTTGAGCGAGGCGGACTTGGCGGCAACTCGGAGAAGTGTCACCGTTGTGGCGGAGAGGAGCTCGCCGACGTCGAGCAGGACGAGGAGGAGGAGGCACAGCGACAGCGAGAAGGAGCACGCGAAGAGACGGCGCGGCAGCGCTAGCGCCCTCACTCGCATCGGGTAAAGCAGCGAGCCTGCGACATAGAGCGGCAGCAGGCAAAAGGCGGCGAAGCCGACGAGCTCTCGCAAGGTGCTACTGGCGGCGCCGCTGCTGTCGCCGCCGGAGGAGCCGCTGCTGCCAGCGGCTGAATCGGGGGCGTCCATGGCGGCCGGCGCGAACAATTAACGATGGCGGGCCAGCCAGTTTCGAAAAAAGAATCTTACAAGTCCCGTGCCCAGTGCTGTGCGAAAAAAGAATCTTACAACAAAACTCCCTCGCACAACACTGGGCACGGGACTGGCGCGCACTGGCACGAACACAGGTACACCACGGGAGCCGCCTAAGCGACTCCTGCGAGGGTGGCGAGGCACTTAGCTCCGTGCACCCGCCCACCCCTTGCACGAAAAAAGAAAAAGGGCTTCAAGCCTCCAGACCGAGGGGGGGGAGGCCGGACGGAGAAGCCTCGAGGGGTGACGTCGAGTGAGGATGTACGTCGTGTGCGTGTCTGGTGTTTATTAGCTCCGAGTAGAGGGGGCGCTCCGCTGCTAGGGGAAACCTGGAGCGCGGACTAACCCTCGGAGACCCGTGTTTACTTTAAGGCCCTTTCCCTGCGAACGCGCACCCCCGGGGCTAGGGCTCTCTTGCCCGCAACCCGATCCCGATCATCCGGCCCGCGCGCTGGGTGCGCTTCTTAGCTCCCCGGCCCTGGATGTGAGGTTACCGACTGCACTCCATTCCAAGTGCTCCAAGTAAAAAAGAGAACCGCCAAACTCCCTCGCACAACACTGGGCACGGGACTAGCGCGCACTGGCACTAACACAGGTACACCACTGGAGCCGCCTAAGCGACTCCCGCGAGGACGGCGAGGCACTTAGCTCCGTGCACTCGACCGCCCTCGCCGCAGGGGCAAGCTCATTCACAATCTGCTCTGCGATGGCCGTGGAAGAACGACTGAGATGCGCTGCTTCTGCAGCCCCAGCCAGCTCTTGGTGGTCCAAGTCACCTCATCGAGGTACTGGGCC
>NW_005197110.1:0-1442 GCF_000372725.1 Emiliania huxleyi CCMP1516
TTACAGTGATGGACGTAGACGAGGAACAGCCAGAGCACGAGGCGTCCCAGCCGCCGAGGAAGCAGGGGCGATTTGAGAATGAACGTAGCGATTCAATGAGTCAGGGAGAGGGGGCGAGCCAAGAGCATCACGAGGGCGAGGAGCAGATGACGAAAGCGCAGAGAAAGCGGGAGCGCCAGAGCGGAAGGAGGGCCCGCCACGGAAGCCTAGAGATGATAGATTTCAGACGGAGACGCGCTGACCAACCGTACTAAGCCGACAGAGGAAGGGGGCTCCGAAAGGCCGCGCATCCTCGCATGCCAGGCGAATAGGCAGGTCACAGACCTCCCCCTTCCCGATGAACGTGGTCCATGGTGGGTGTTCTGTTCATAACGCTACTTACTTGTACTTGTAACCACGATCGATGCGAGGACGCTCAAGTCCACACCAAACTCGGCCATTCCAACGGCCAGACCGCTCGCTTAAGGCTGATTGGCTAGACGAGCGGTCTACCTCCAACGGTCTGGATCACGAGGGATGACATCCTGCCTCCCCGCTCCCGCGCACGCCGCGGGAAGGAGGAGGTGGTTGCTCCGCCGCCGCGGGACCCCCCCCCCCCTCCAGCTCCACCACCCTCGCCCAGGGATCTACAATGCTGTCTTAAGGTCCGACATGTGGGCTCTGCCTGCGCTCGGCACCGGGCACCGTCTCGGTATACAAAATGCGCCTGCGGGCGGACCCTTACAGATCACAGATCACATGGCGACGTACATCTCAGACTCAGTCTCAACACTGCAGGACCAGCGGAGACAACTAAGACGCCCTGGTTTATTGCTGAGCGAGCAGGTACCTCCCCCTTGCTCAACTCATGCGGTTACTTTGAGAACTCAAGCGCGATCACCCCCGCGATGAAGGGGAGCACGAGAATGGAGAGACCGATCCAAACCACTGGAGACTTCAGCTTCTCCTCGTCCGACATCGCGTCTGCGAGGCGGAACATTGGGCCAGGTGTGAGGGCGCGCGCGCAAAGTGGCCGCGTGCGGTGGCGGTGCGCGCACCCATGTTGGTCTTGAAGAACTCCTCCGGCTCACTGTCTCGAGAGAGCCCCTTTGGCTTCTCGCCGCCACCGAACTGCGCGTGCACAGCCGGCGAGCGCGAGAGCGTCGCCGGAGCGAGCGGGCGGACGGCGATCTGCAGCGAGAGCGCATCCTGCGCGAGCAGAATCAGCAGCAGCGCCCGGAACATCCAAAGCAGCGAGAGAGACCCTTCGGGAAGGCTGCCGTGCTGTGTGCGGAAAAAAATGTATTATCCTAACGGTGTGGGGGCGCGGAGGGCTTGTTGGCGAGCCAAAATGGTGTTTTCCGAGGCGCTGCGCTAGGCTCAGAGCGAGTTCGCGCTGCGCTAGGCTCAGACGGCGAGTTCGCGCTGCGCTAGGCTCACAGATGCGAGTGCGCTGCGATAGA
>NW_005197109.1:0-1441 GCF_000372725.1 Emiliania huxleyi CCMP1516
GGAGAACGGCACGCCGCCACCACACAGGGATTTTAAGGAGAGGAGAGTGTGATGCGCTAGCCGTCGCCCACCCTGGGGAGTAGTCTGCCTCTTCGTATCTCTTTTCGCAGTCTCTCGCCGCTTCTCGCTGCAACCTTCATGCCACCTCGCGGCCGTCCCACTCTCGTCGTTCTCTCCCTTGTCACTTCCTCTGATAGAATTTAGACAAAACAACTCTCTCTCACAGCAGACAGGCTTCTGATAGAATAGGAAGGCGCAGCGCGGAATTCTTTTCCTCGCGATGTCTGCCCCGCGGCGCCGCTCGCGCCGCCTCGCCGCCACCGCCGCCCCCTCGCCAATCACGCCGCCGCCCTATCGCCTCCTCGATCTCCCCACGGACCTCCTTGTGCGCGCCGTCTCTCGCTGCGACCCCGCCGACATCGCTCGCGTCGCGGCCGTCTCGCTGCTCTTCAACGCTTCTCTCGCGCTGGAGGGCATCCGCTTGTGGGCGCAAGAGCGCGGCTTCGAGCTGCCGGCGCAGCCAGAGGGCGAGAGCTGCGCCGTGCGGTGGCTGTGCTTCGCTGCGCTGCTGCGCGAGGCCAACCCGCCGGCGAGGCTGGCGGCCACAGTCTCGCCATCACCGCCGACGGAGCTGTCTGGAGCTGGGGCATGGGAGAGCGAAGCCGGTTGGGCCACGGTGACGAGGAGAACCAGCTGCAGCCGAAGAAGATCGAGGCCTTTGCTGGCCAGCGCGTCATCGCTGTGTCGGCTGGAGGCGGCCACAGTCTCGCCATCACCGCCGACGGAGCCGTCTGGAGCTGGGGCTGGGGAGCCTATGGCAAGCTGGGCCACGGCGACCAGCAGAACCAGCTGCTGCCGAAGCAGGTCGAGGCCTTTGCTGACCAGCGCGTCGTCGCTGTGTCGGCTGGAGCATTCTGCAGCCTCGCTGCCACCGCCGACGGCGCCATCTGGAGCTGGGGCGATGGAGACTACGGCCGGTTGGGCCACGGCGACGAGCAGGACCAGCTGCTGCCCAAGAAGGTTGAGGCGTTTGCTGACTTGCGCGTCGTCGCTGTGTTGGCTGGAATCGATCACAGCATCGCCCGCACCGCCGACGGCGCTGTCTGGAGCTGGGGCAATGGAGGCGTTGGCAGGCTGGGCCACGGCGACCAGCAGCGCCAGCTGCTGCCCAAGAAGATCGAGGCTTTGGCTGGCCAGCGCGTCGTCGCTGTGTCTACTGGGGTCTGCCACAGCATCGCCATTACCGCTAATGACGCTGTCTTAGCCTGGGGTGAGGGCGGACTCGGCCGCTTAGGCCACGGAGAGGACCTGTCGAACCAGCTGCTGCCCAAGAAGATCGAGGTCTGGTCGCAGGAGTGAGAGGGGGGCAAGGGGCGCGTGGCTGATATAGGAGTGCGACCGACTCGGGAGAGGCCAAGATCCGGATAGGTGGGAGGGCTGG
>NW_005197108.1:0-1441 GCF_000372725.1 Emiliania huxleyi CCMP1516
CTCAAACTGGGAGCGCTGCTCCGCCTCGAGGACGCGCTGGCCGCGGTGAAGCAGGTCGACCTGGTGCGCCACGGCGCGGTGCGAGGCCTTGGCCTCCTGCTCCAGAAAGCTCTTCCGAGCCATGGTCCCAATCTTGTAGACTTCGGCCGCGCCCTGCCGCCTGCGCGGCCACTTGAAGCCCCGGCTGGGGGGCTTGATTGTGCCGCAGAGACCTCTTAGCGCCATCGCCACGGTGCTGCATGCAGCGCCGGGCGACGACGGCTTACCGCCTCCCGGTCCCCCTCGGCACACCTCCGCTGCTTAATGTTTGGCGACTCGAACCCGTGAAGCTTCCCCGTGCGCGGGTTACCCCGCACACGGGTCGGCCTGCCAGCCACGTATCCACGCAAGCGTGGTCCGCACGCATGGCATACAGGCGTTCGCCAGACAGCGCAGAGGCTAGGCGACCGGGGAAGGACTAGCTCAAGGGCAACACAGCGTCACCAGCCGTTGGCGCGCAGAACGAGTCTGCGGCCCCCGGTTGGGACGAGTGCGCGACGCGGACGAACCGCTCAATGTGGCCGGCAGCTCGCGCTGCCGGCGGGGTTGGGAGAACCGGCACGGGGAAAGCCGGCCTCCCCGGAGGGGTCGCCCCCTGGAGGGGGCCCAAAGGGCCCCCCGGGGGGGCGGGGACCCCCGCCCCGAGGGGCGGGGGCGGGTCCTTCCGTGTCGCTCCCCTCGTCGGGAGTGTCCGTCGGGATGGTGTTGTCCGCCCACTCGGCAGCGTTTGAGCCTCTGTCACCTTGCCTGCCGCGAGCAGCTAGCTCGTCGACGTAGTCGTTCCATTTGTTGCCGCTGTGACCCGCCACATGCCTCCACGTCACGGTGTGTTTGGCGCGAAGGCGTCGCCAGAGGGAACGAAGGCGCTCCGCTAGCTGTCTGTTCGTTTTGGGGGTCACCCTCCCCATCATGCACGCCGCCGCGTACTCGCTGTCGGTCCGCACTACTCCGCGTGAGCCCGCTCGTTGCGGTGACGAGGACAGGAGAGCCCGGAGGAGCTCGGCTAGGGCGGTTAGTTCCGCCGTGTTGTTGAATTCGTGCGGTTGGGATGCAGCCAGGCAACTTGCTGCGGCGGCATGCGGCTGTTCCGAGCCATCATCCGTCCCGATGGCGGCAAGGCCGGCCGGTGAAGCTGCGGCGGCGGTGGAGGTGGCGGCGGCGGCGGGTGCAGCATCGGCGCTACCAGGCGTCGCGGCGGCGGCGGTGGCGGTGGTGGCATCGATGCGCGGCTTTCGGTCGTCGCGTCTCCGCTCTCGACTCGCTTGCGCTTCTGCGCCGGGCGGAGAGCAAAGCATGCCAGTGTGACTGCGGCAGCCTCGTCGGCGTTGATTGCGATCTGATCCGCTCCTGTCGAGCTGGCCGATGCGAAGCTGAGTCGGGCGTTCTCAGCCAGTTGGCCGGC
>NW_005197107.1:0-1441 GCF_000372725.1 Emiliania huxleyi CCMP1516
CGCGACGCGGCCGGCCGCACTGTCTACCTCTCCGAGGACGGGAGAGGAGGACGCCGCTGCGTGGTGCGGGGCGGGGCGTGGTGCAGTGGCGTGCTCGGCACGCTGCGCCGCTCTTGCGCGTGCGGCGAGGGAGAGATCGCGATGCAGCCGCCGCCCGGCTGGCTTGCGCGCAAGTTCCTGCTGCAGCAGCCCTATCCTGTCCTGGACTGGGACGAGCTGGTCTGCTTTGGACCGTGAGCCAGGGCCCAGGCACGCGCTGCGTGGGTGAGAGCGACCAAAGACGCCGTCGTGCTTGGCTCACGGCTGTGTATATTCGTGAATAACTGCCCGACTAGGGTACACCCGTATATGGTAGTGTATATTATTTCTGGCGTCGTGCGCGGCTAGCGCTTCCTATGTGTGTACATTTATTATTAAAAGCGGCGTTGTTTGCACTGGGCAAACACGGGCAAACGAGAATTTAGAGCAGCCGCACACTGACTGCCGTCCCGGTACCCCCCCCCCCCTGAAACGCGCGCCATGCAGTTTTGTCAGTTTTGGAGAGAATTTACAACAGAATTCGAGCGCGCGATGGGTTCGCGAATCGGCGATGCCGTCCGCGCCGATCACCGGACACCCTTCATGTTGTCTCTATACTGAGAGTGGCTTCACGTTGGAGCGTGTTGTGCACACCGTTTGAGCGTGGAGGCTCAGAGCCGGAGGGTGGCTGGCTGAAGGTCTGTAAAGGACCAGAGAGGCTCGACGTCTAGGACATCGCGACAGACAAGACGCGCCGACTAAGGGACGTCCACGTGACACGATTGTGGCACAGAGGGTGTGACACTGGAGTATCGACATTCATGGGGCACGGCGCAGGATGCGCCGTGGCTGCTAGTACATCGTTTGTAGCGTGTGTGAAGGGTAGCACAGGCGTCCGAATTCAGACGCACACCTTGTGGCGCCTTCGACCAGGGTCCAGGCACCCCTGCAACGAACGCCACCACCACCCGAGGGACCCACTGCGTTCACCTCCCGCTCGGCGAGGCGGACCTGCGGGCCTTCACCGACGAACGAGTGGGAGGTGAACGCAGTGGGCCCCTCGGGTGGTGGTGGGCGAAGGCGCCAAAAGATAGTAAAATAACGCCCCCCCCCCCAAAAGACTGACTGAAGTACCAGGGGCCGGCGCCTTCCTCAACGCCATCCCCATGCGTGATGACATGAAGATGGAGTCCTGGGCGATGCGCGTCACCGTCCAGCGCCGCCTTGGGCTCCCCCTTGATGTCGCCTGCCAGGCGGTGGAGGCAGGCAAGAGGGCACCCAGCGGCCAGCTACACGACGTCCTTGGCGACGCCGCGATGGTTAACCCTCGGTCAAAGCATGCTACAAGACACAAATTTCTACTCAAACGTTTGGTCAAATGCCTCCGCTCGGCGTGGGCAGTGTCATCGAGATGGAGCCAGTG
>NW_005197106.1:0-1441 GCF_000372725.1 Emiliania huxleyi CCMP1516
GCAGGAGCTGGCTGCACCTCGCGATATCCCGCTCCATCTCGCCTAATCTCGCCCCATCTCGTCTAATCTCGCCTCGCCTCCCCTCATCTCGCCTCATCTCGCCTCATCTCGCCTCATCTCGCCTCATCTCGCCTCATCTCGCCTCACCTCGCCTCATCTCGCCTCATCTCGCCGCACCTCGCCTCATCTCGCCTCATCTCGCCTCATCTCGCCTCATCTCGCCTCATCTCGCCTCATCTCGTCTCATCCCGCCTCATCTCGCCTCATCTCGCCTCATCTCGCCTCATCTCGCCTCATCTCGCCTCATCCTCCTTACCTAGGCCACTCGACCGCGGTGGCCGAGATCGACCCGAGATCGACCCGAGATCGACCCGAGATCGACCCGAGATCGACACGAGATCGACCAGAGATCGACCCAACGAGGCCCCTCTGGGGGGGAGATTGACTCAACAAGCGGCCCCAAAGCCCCCTCTCTGGGGGACCCCTCCCCCCCCACCCCGAGTGTCCGTGTCCTTCGCGAGTCACCGATGGGGAGCGGGGGGGGGGGTGCGAAAAACGAACAGGGGAGGCTGGGGAGGGGGGGGTCCACTCTGAAGACAGCCGACCGCGGAGGGGTTTTGTCCCACAGGGTTTTACCCTCCGCGTGAGGATCGGCGCGGCGAGGGGGTAGGCTCGAATTCGCCGCGCAACATTTCACCCCCACAGGACCCCGCCCTCCCCCCCTCATTGGTCCCACCACCCAGAACCCCAACCTTGGCTTCGCACCCCCTCCTTGCGCAGTGTCCCCCGCTATGTGTCGCCGTCTTCGGGGCACGCTATCCTGTGCAGTCAGGGCAAGTGGGGGCGAGGCGCAGTCCCTCTGGTCTATACTGGTGTGGTTCTGTCCCTAGTCTCGGAGGGGGGCTTGAAGGTAAGAATATTTTATTTTTTTCAAGTGATGGCCGAACTGCGTCTTGACCGGGCCTAAGATCGTGCCGAGCGGCTCGTCCTCCACGACCTTGCTTGAAGACGGCCTCGTCGAACGCCGGCACCATGGCGCCGCGCTTGAACTCGCCCAGGTCGCCACCGCGCTCGGCCGACTGCGGAGAACTTCTCCGCCGCAAACTCAAACGTGAAGTCGCCGCCTTCGATCTTTGCCTTTAGCCCGTTCGCCATCGCCTCGGAGTCGGGCGAGCTCCCTTCCGGGTAGGCATCGAAGGACAGCAGGATGTGGGATGCCCTCGCGCGTCGGTCGTCTTTCGAGTAGCCCATGACCTTGCCCATCGCCTTCCCGCCAAAAGCACCCGACACGCCGTCGGAGAGGCCGACGACGATGTCGTCGGCCGTCGCCCAGCCCGCGATGATGTCGTCGTCGGCCGTCGCCCAGCCCGCGATGAAGGTGATGGAAGGGGAAAAAAGAATTCTTCGCCGCAATTTGAAGAACGGAATCCTGGGAACGGAT
>NW_005197105.1:0-1441 GCF_000372725.1 Emiliania huxleyi CCMP1516
AGAGAGAGAGAGAGAGAGAGAGAGAGAGAGAGAGAGAGAGAGAGAGAGACGCGGGCCACGCGAGGATCCCTGGCCGAACGAGGGAGGTAGGACGGGGCAGAGCCGCACGAGGTCGAGGAGAGAGAGCCGGCAGCCTCTCTCACAGGTGCTGAAAAGAATTTAACAAACGCTGAAAAGAAATGGTTTTGAAAATCGCCGTTGCTGTGCCCGTACAATTCTTCTTAAGTATGAATTCGGGTTGAGAAGACCGACCAGGTTTAGGGGCAACGAACCTCACACACAACTAACCTTAACTGAGGGGGGGTTTCGGATCAATCTCGGCACGTTACGAAGAAACCATGTCATGTATCCCCGAACTGCACTTCGTGTTTTGCCGAGAGCCTCGGCAGCACAGCGGCAAGCCCCGGCCCTGCCCCTCAACGATGAGCGAGCCCGGTGCGACCATCCTGTTCTGGATGCACCATCGACGGTGCGGCTCTCGCGGTCCCCACCTCAATCACCGCCCACCAGTTACTGCCTCGACTCCCTCCAGCCTGACTCCGTGCCTTGGCGCCGTCCCACGGATCACAGGGGAGATTCTCTCCTGCCAGTGTTCATCAAGGTGCCGCCGAGCACCCCCGTCCCGCTTGCCACCGTCTTGGCCTACGGGCCGCCGACATACCTGGTGCGCCCTACATTCCCGAAAGAGAGAAGCCTTCCAGCGGCCACCGTCGTCGTTACTCCCTGTGCCAGCCCAGGTCTCGTCGGACTACGAGCTCTCGAGGGAGTTTGAGACCGAGCTGCGGTGGGATCCGTCGTCGCAGTCCGTCTTCCCGCGGTCCAAGGTGACCACACGCAGCTCCCCGCTGGGACGACAGAGGCGCCGGCTCAATGATGGGCGCGAGGCGCGCTTTGCCACACACATGCCTCGCGCTGCGTCTCGGCCTCCACCACAATGTCGACACCGCCTCCGCCAACCTCGCCTCTACCTCACAGATCGTCCTGCGGCCTGCCCTCTGTCTCAGGTGCTGCCTCCGACTTTTGCCCACATGGATGTCAAGTGTGTGCAAGCGGCAGCTGTCAGACCCGCACCCCGCGACTATGACTGACCACCCTACATGCATGGACGTCAGGTATTATTACGACCGCACGCTCCGCCACACGCCGCCGAGCCAATCGTCGACGCCGAGCATCCCAGAGGAGTGAACGCCGCACGCGTTGGCGACCTTTGTAGTAGGTTCCGAGAGCCTCGTATAGCAGCACTGAATAGTCCTGCTCTGCCCGAGCGCGTAGAGCCTACCACAAGGTTGATGCCACACAGCCCATGATCCCCAATCCAATGCTCGTGGGTGGGAGAACGAGAGCAGCACGCACGTATAGAGAGCCACATGTCGCCCTGAGTTTGTGCCTGTGTGTGAGGGACAGCCCGCCGTCCACCGTCGGAGCGTCCCTTCCCACGGGA
>NW_005197104.1:0-1671 GCF_000372725.1 Emiliania huxleyi CCMP1516
TCTCCCCATCTCTAGGTGGGGCGTGCCCTTGCTCGGGCTTTATCTCGCCATATCTCGCCATATCTCCCCACACCTCCCCATCTCTAGGTGGGGCGTGCCCTTGCTTGGGGTTTATCTCGCCATATCTCGCCATATCTCCCCACACCTCCCCATCTCTAGGTGGGGCGTGCCCTTGCTTGGGGTTTATCTCGCCATATCTCGCCATATCTCCCATATCTCCCCATCTCTAGGTGGGGCGTGCCCTTGCTTGGGGTTTATCTCGCCATATCTCCCCATATCTCCCCACACCTCCCCATCTCTAGGTGGGGCGTGCCCTTGCTTGGGGTTTATCTCGCCATATCTCCCCATATCTCCCCACACCTCCCCATCTCTAGGTGGGGCGTGCCCTTGCTTGGGGTTTATCTCGCCATATCTCCCCATATCTCCCCACACCTCCCCATCTCTAGGTGGGGCGTGCCCTTGCTTGGGGTTTATCTCGCCATATCTCCCCATATCTCCCCAGAGATCTCCCCATCTCTAGGTGGGGCGTGCCCTTGCTTGGGGTTTATCTCGCCATATCTCCCCATATCTCCCCACACCTCCCCATCTCTAGGTGGGGCGTGCCCTTGCTTGGGGTTTATCTCGCCATATCTCCCCATATCTCCCCAGAGATCTCCCCATCTCTAGGTGGGGCGTGCCCTTGCTTGGGGGAGAGCTCTCCTACCTCCCCATATCTCCCCAGAGATCTCCCCATCTCTAGGTGGGGCGTGCCCTTGCTTGGGGTTTATCTCGCCATATCTCCCCATATCTCCCCACAGCTCCCCATCTCTATGTGGGGCGTGCCCTTGCTCGGGGTTTATCTCGCCATATCTCCCCATATCTCCCCAGAGATCTCCCCATCTCTAGGTGGGGCGTGCCCTTGCTCGGGGTTTATCTCGCCATATCTCGCCATATCTCCCCACACCTCCCCATCTCTAGGTGGGGCGTGCCCTTGCTTGGGGTTTATCTCGCCATATCTCGCCATATCTCCCCACACCTCCCCATCTCTAGGTGGGGCGTGCCCTTGCTTGGGGTTTATCTCGCCATATCTCGCCATATCTCCCATATCTCCCCATCTCTAGGTGGGGCGTGCCCTTGCTTGGGGTTTATCTCGCCATATCTCCCCATATCTCCCCACACCTCCCCATCTCTAGGTGGGGCGTGCCCTTGCTTGGGGTTTATCTCGCCATATCTCCCCATATCTCCCCACACCTCCCCATCTCTAGGTGGGGCGTGCCCTTGCTTGGGGTTTATCTCGCCATATCTCCCCATATCTCTCCACACATCCCCCTCTCTAGGTGGGGCGTGCCCTTGCTTGGGGTTTATCTCGCGATATCTCCCCATATCTCCCTCGACATCTCCCCATCTCTATGTGGCGAGCGCCCACGCGATGCGTTTATCTCGCCATATCTCCCCATATCTCGGAGCAGCTCCCCACATCTATGGCGGCGGGCGCCCCTGCTTGCGATTCATCTCGCCAGAACTCCCCCTATCTCCGCGGCAGACACCTCCTCAATCGGTGGGGAGCGCCCTTCCCTGGGGATTATATCTCCTGAACACCCCACATTCTCATACAAAACCTCCCCTACCAGCCCGAGCGTCTGGACTTTGCATGGAATTTAATTCAGAAAATTTTCCCGTTTTTCCCCAAAA
>NW_005197104.1:1771-24147 GCF_000372725.1 Emiliania huxleyi CCMP1516
CCTCCATCTCTCTCCATCTCTCCTCCATCTCTCCCCATCTCTCCCCATCTCTCCTCCATCTCTCCTCCATATCTCCCCATATTCCTCCATCTCTCCCCATCTCTCCCCATCTCTCCCCATCTCTCCCCATCTCTCCCCATCTCTCCTCCATATCTGGCCGAGCTGGAAAAGGCGCTCGACGGCGACCTGCTCGCCGGCCACCGCTGCCGCTCACTCCACTACGGCGTCGAGAACTCGTTCCTTGTCACCACCGGCCTGCGCCGCTAGACGCTGAACACGTATTCCTGTCTCCCAACTAGCGCTCGAGAGGACACGTACTCCGCTGTATTCACCCGTATTCCGCTGTATCCGCTGTATCCGCATCCCTCGTCCTCACGCGGTGCTCTGAAGACGCCGCACAATACCGTCTTTCCGGCCCCGAGGCTGGCGTGTTCACAACGCAGCATGCCTGTATCACCCCATATCTCCCCATTCTCCCGCCCCGAGGCTGGCGTGCCCACAGCGCAGCATGCCTGTATCTCCCCATATCTCCCCATATCTCCCGCCCCGAGGCTGGCGTGTTCACAGCGCAGGCCTGCGCCGCTTCCTGCGGCGCGCGTTCGAGCAGCGGAGCCCGAGCGAATGGAGGCGGCCTAACGAACTAACTAATTGATTAACGAGTTTTGATGAACTAACGAGTTAAGCCCGAGCGAGTGGAGGCGGCCTAATGAACTAAGTACCTGATTACCTGGTTTTAATGGACTAATGAATTAAGCCCGAGCGAATGGAGGCGGCCTAATGAACTAACTAATTGATTAACGAGTTTTGATGAACTAACGAGTTAAGCCCGAGCGAGTGGAGGCGGCCTAACTAATTAACGAACCAGTAGGTGGATTAATCAATGAGTTCAGCCCGAGTAGGCGGCCGCTCTTTGTGACGCACGTGACGCGCGACGACTTGCTGCTCGGCTACCTGGCACAGCACCAGCGGCTGATTAGCTAATTAGGCTGGTTAATTAGTTAATTAGTTAATTAGGCTACCTCGCACAGCACCAGCGGCTGATGACGGCGCAGGGCGGCGCGGTCGACGGGCCGCGCGACTGGGCGGGCGCGATGGTGCTCAGCACAGGCGAAATATGGGGAGATATGGGGAGATATTTGTATCTCGCGATGGTGCTCAGCACAGGCGCCTCCAAGGGCATATCTCCCCATATCTCCCCATCTCTCCCCATCTCTCCTCGTATCTCCCCATCTCTCCCCATCTCTCCCCATCTCTCCCCATCTCTCCCCACATCTCCCCATCTCTCCCCATCTCTCCTCGTATCTCCCCATCTCTCCCCATCTCTCCCCAAACCTCCCCACACCTCGCGTGCACAGGCGCCTCCAAGGGCTTCCCTGTATCTCCCCATCTCTCCCCATCTCTCCCCATCTCTCCCCACACCTCGCGTGCACAGGCGCCTCCAAGGGCTTCCCGGACAAGGAGGCCTTCCCCGACGACACGGAGCCGCTGACGTACCTCACCCAGATGGCGAAGGACTCGAATGCGCCGGTCCTCATCACGCGCTACGGCACCCTCGACGCGCTCCACATCATCGAGAGCTACACCGCGAAGCACTCGATCCACGACACGGCCCGCGTGAGCGCGGCGGTCGCGCACTATGAGCCAAACATCGACTTTGACGCGCTGCTCCAAGGCTGATACATCCCTCCGTTTAATTATTTGTTTAAGCAGTCGTTAGCCTGTCGTTAGCGTTTCATTCTTCATGGCATGTAAGGTAAGAGGTAAGAGGTACACGTCGGTCACATGGGGACCATGTGGAAGACGGCTAGTGCTAGTCCCCCATCGTGAGGACGACCCCGGCTCGTAGTCGCCAACCACACCCACAAAGAACCCTGCACAAAGATCGCACGGGCGGGGACCTGTTAGCTGTTTATTTTTCATGGGGGAAAAAAATGCGGTATATTCCTATCACGAAGTCACAAAGTCACTTGATGCGCTCGAGTTGCACGTCAAACAGCAGTGACGCATCCCGGTTCGGGTTCTTGACGATCGACTCCAGCGACCTCAGATCCTGGAAGCTCTCGGGCGTGGGCCCGAGGCTCATATCCGCGTCGTAGCCCAGGCTGGCCGGTATCACCGCTCGCCTGTACCCGCCCTTGGACATGCCGAGAACAGCCGCCTCGAGCCCGGGGATCACCGTGGCCGACCCTAGCTTGAAGACGAACGGCTCGCTGATGGCCAGACCGGACGTCTTGGCGGCGGCGTCCTGTGTGCTGATGAACTTCTTCCCGTTGAGGTTGAGGCAGCGACCCGAGTACTGAACAAACACAGTGTCGCCGATCTTGGCCGCTGGGCCCGTCCCGGCCCGCACCTCCTTCACCTTCACGCCGCTTGCAAGTGACGTGTAGTCCGCGCCGGCGTTCAGCGTGGATACGGCGGTGAGAGTCGGGTCGGAGTTGGCTATCGCACCCAGCGGCCGCACCGTCACGGCAGCCGCGGCCGCTGAACGGATGACCAGGCGACGGGAGGCGTGGCCAGCAGCGGGGAGGAGGAGGATCGCCGCGCGAAGGAGACTCCCCATGTCAGTCCCTACACTCACTGCAACTCGAGGAGCCCCTCGCACGACGCGGATGCACAGGTGGCCGGGGGGGGCCGAAGCGCAAAAGAATTTTTACCCGAGCGCCCCCGTCGTGCCGCTGCCGCCCGGCGCGGGGGGCGGGGAGGTCGTCAGTACTGCTACGCATACGTAATCGCCCAGAATGCACAGATCGGCCATGTTATGTAAATACGCGCCCGCGATCCATAGTGCGTCGGCCAGACGTCGCGTATTTCGGTGTCGTGCCCGATCGGGGTGTGCCTCTCAAGGCGCGCTACGCCCCACGTACTACGCACACGCATTCCGGATTCGAGTGAGAAGTGGCGGCCGACGGGGGTTACGCCTCACGCATTACGCATACGTTTTACGCATTCGCACGCCCAAGGTGTCAGAGAGGGCCTCCGCACCACGTACTACGCACACGCATTCCGGATTCGAGTGAGAAGTGGTGGCTGACGGGGGTTACGCCTCACGCATTACGCATACGTTTTACGCATTCGCACGCCCAAGGTGTCGGAGAGGGCCTCCGCACCACGTACTACGCACACGCATTCCGGATTCGAGTGAGAAGTGGTGGCCGACGGGGGTTACGCCTCACGTATTACGCATACGTTTTACGCATTCGCACGCCCAAGGTGTCAGAGAGGGCCTACGCACCACGTACTACGCACACGCATTCCGGATTCGAGTGAGAAGTGGTGGCTGACGGGGGTTACGCCTCACGTATTACGCATACGTTTTACGCATTCGCACGCCCAAGGTGTCCGAGAGGGCCTCCGCACCACGTACTACGCACACGCATTCCGGATTCGAGTGAGAAGTGGTGGCTGACGGGGGTTACGCCTCACGTATTACGCATACGTTTTACGCATTCGCACGCCCAAGGTGTCGGAGAGGGCCTACGCACCACGTACTACGCACACGCATTCCGGATTCGAGTGAGAAGTGGTGGCTGACGGGGGTTACGCCTCACGCATTACGCATACGTTTTACGCATTCGCACGCCCAAGCTGTCGGAGAGGGCCTACGCACCACGTACTACGCACACGCATTCCGGATTCGAGTGAGAAGTGGCGGCCGACGGGGGTTACGCCTCACGCATTACGCATACGTATTACGCATTTGCACGCCCAAGGTGTCGGAGAGGGCTTACGCACCACGTATTACGCATACGTATTACGCATCCCCCCCCCAACTCCTTTTATGCGCGCGCACGGGCGCTGCCGCTAGGGCTGCCATAAGTTGGCTGGGGTTGTATGTGCGCTGGTAACAACAGACTCGGGCATAGCCCTCGACAGCCACCCCCTAACCCCCCTCCCCCCCCCCCTTATGTGCGCGCACTGGCGCTGCCGCTCGGGCTGCCATAAGTTGGCTAGGGTTGTATGTGCGCTGGTAACAACAGACTCGGGCATAGCCCTCGACAGCCACCCCCTAACCCCCCACCCACCCCCCTTTATGTGCGCGCACTGGCGCTGCCGCTCGGGCTGCCATAAGTTGGCGCTGCCGCTAGGGCTGCCGCATAATCATGAGCCTGTCTCCAAACACCTCTCCGACGCGCTCGACTATAGTCCAAATTGGACGGTGGACTATTCGGGACGGCGGCCATTTGCTCAGGCGTCAGAATGCTGAGCTCGTACACTGGCAGCTCCGCAGAGGTTGAGGACGGCGGCGGCGGCGGTGGCGGCGCGGTGAGATCGCTGGTGTCCCTGCCCGCCTCCCTGCGGGCGTAGAAGAGCGCCGCCTCCTCGGCGGTGGCGAACCAGCCGAGGGTGACCTGCTTGCCGCCAATCATCACCTTCAGCTGGTACTTCTTGCTGCCTTGCTGCTTCGGGCCGAACCTGGTTTGTGGACCTCCCGCACCTGTCCTGACAGTCCTGACAGAGTCCTGACAGAGTCCTGACAGAGTCCTGACAGAGTCCTGACAGAGTCCTGGCGGGGTCCTGACGGCGCACGGTCTTCACAGTGCTCACAAGTGCCTCCGACGGGACCTCCACCTTCCTTCACTGCAACCCTCCTTCCCCTCCCCCCCAGCAGTGAATGATAGACGCCCAGCCCCCCTTTCGACCGTGCGCGCCCTCTGCGGAATCGTCCTGATGGGGCAGTCCTGACGCAAACTTGAGAGTCCTGACAAGCAAACTTGAGAGTCCTGACAAGCAAACTTGAGAGTCCTGACAGAAACTTGAGAGTCCTGACAGAAACTTAGAGTCCAGACAGACAAAAGAAATCACGCTCACTCTCGCGCCACTCGGCTCGACCATGAAAGCGCACAAGCAAGAGAGGCGCGGCCATGGTGCAGGCAACGTTACAGCCGGCAACGTGCAAGAAGGCAGCAAAGCTCGGCCACGACGTCCATGGCCCGCGCCCCCCCGATTTGCCACCGGCGGCCTGCAGGCCAGCGCCGAGCAGCGGACCGACTGCTGACCGACTGCTGACCGACTGCTGACCGAGGCAGCGCCCACGGCAGCGCCCACAGCAGCGCCCACGGCAGCACCCACGGCAGCACCCACGACAGCGCCCACGGCAGCGCACACGGCTTGGCTGGCCATGTCAGCCGCGCAGGGACCCTCCCGCGGGTCCAACCCGAAGCGCTCGACCGCTCGACGGCGCAAGTCGGCTGACGGAGCGAGCCGCATAGCCCTCCAGTGCTCACCGCAGGATCAGGCCCGACCGGCCCACGCTCACGGCCTGGCCTGCCTGTGGACCAGCAAACTCGTTGGCTGTACGCGAGCAAAGAGCTGCGTGGCTGGGTTGTGAGCATACCGTCCCCGTTGCGCCCTTTCCCTCAGTGGAGGGCCGTCCCTGCCCTCGGGAGTAACTCGACTGTACACCCCTCCCTACTCTCTAGCTAAGGGCTCTGTTCACAGCGGGGGGGCAGTGGTTGTCCTGGCGGAGTCCTGGCGGAGTCCTGACAGAGTCCTGACAGAGTCCTGACAGAGTCCTGACGGAGTCCTGACAGAGTCCTGACGGCCTATTTTGGAGGTTTTCAACTTTGAGGTATTGTTACTATGTGAGGGTGAAATGAATGAATCAGTTCTTTGGGACAGTGCAATCCTTTTAATTATTACCTCCAACTCAAAAAAAGTCTGATGTCAAACGGACAACGGGGTCCCTTATGGTGGCCTGTAAGGGTAAGGTGCGGGAGGTCCACAAACCAGGTTGGGCGGCAGCAGACGCCTTTATAGCCGGTGTTGCTGCTGCTACTGGCGGTGAGGGTGAGGCCCTCCCTCTCCGCCTGCCGTATCGCCTCGGCGCCAGCGGGAGTGGGAGCGGGGCGAGGCTGCAGCAGCTTGGCGGCGTCGGCGCGGCCGTACTCTGACCGAGCGTAGGCGGTGGCCGCCTCTTCGACGGTGTCGAAGTAGCCGAGGTGGACACCCTTGCCGCCAGCATTCGCCTCCGCCTTGAACTTCTTGCTGCTGCGGCTGAAGGTCACGTTCTTGTAGCCAGTCGTGCTGTTCTTGAGGATGGCTGGGATAAGTAGGCGGTGGTGGCGGGGGCGGGCCTGGTGGCGGCGCCGGCCGCCGCAACTCCTGGGGCGGGGCCTCGGCCGGGGGATGCCCCCTGCCCCTGCGGCCGTTCCAGCCGTGGTTCCACGCGTCGGCCGTCCACCCCGCTCGTGGGGGGGGCCTAGCTCTCAATTCCCCTCGGGAGAGGGGGGTGGGGGGGGCAGGACCCGGATTCGCCGACGGCCCCGCCTCTCCTTCCCGTCGCTCCGCGACGGGTCGTAGACTGCGCAGTAGTTGCGTCGCCTCCCCCCTCGACCGGTCCTCCTCGATTCGGGCCCGCACCGACCGGATATCAAAGGCCGAGTTGTGTTCAGACAGCGGGCCCGCCGGTGTGACGACAGACAAACGCTGCATTTGCAGGCCATGCCAGTTCTTGGTGAGTTCTTGGTTGTCCATGTGAGGAGACCTTGTGCTGAGCAAGGGAAAAAAGCAAAAACCCAGCGTAGAGGGCGTCGTGTAGCCCTCCTTTTGATAAAAAAAAGCTTCAATTGCGATCTCGTGCCGGCCCTCTGCCTTTGCCCTCTCGTTGCTCCCTCTGCTCTCGTATTGCTCCCTTTGCCCTCTCGTCGCCGCAATGGAGGCCCTCACGCCCACGCCGAAGCCAACACGCTTTACTTTCGTCAAGCTCATTGGCCTTCAGAGCCGACAGGACCTCAACGGTACTCACGGATTTTGCATCGCCGAGGACCCAGCTACCAATCGGTGCATCGTGCGACGAGTGACAGGCGAGACAGTCAAGGTGAAGTTTTCCAACCTCACCTTGGCGTCGCCGCCTGCCAACCCAGCGTTTGGATCGCTCGAGCGCGTGTCACTGCCTACTCGCGTGCGCACGAACGCGCTGGCTGGCGATGCGCTGCGAATGTACGAGCTGATTTTCACTGGCGACCACCTGGACTTCGATGTGAGCTGCCCCACGAATAGTGCGGGCGCCTTTGTACTCGAGGTCCGCGTCCTTCCGGCGGCAGGCCTTTCTGGAACCGACGGTCAGCTGACATGGGGCATCGCTGTGTTGCCATGCTTTGAGTACAGCGCCATGCTTCAACCGGTTGCAAAGGATGAAAGCTACCTCCGCCACGTGTCTGATGACGATAAGCTTGCGCGTGCCTTGCTCTTGCGCGTGATGCACTTGTTTCTCCGCTCTCTGACGACCTCCGAGATTACCGACGACATGATCTTTTCCATTGAACGCGAGCTCATCTCGCAGTATCGCGACTTGAAGATGTGGGTTGAGCTCGTGGACTTTTACACGTGCGCTCTCGACGCGTCGCTCGCGGGTGCACGAAACGGTCCCAAGGTGGCTTCTCTGCAGCCTGGCTTTGTCGGCGCCGCCGCTCGCTGCGAGCTTGAAACGGCCCTCGCCGAGGCGCTCGAGGCATGCGGCCGTTTTGAGGAAGCAGCTGCATTATACGAAGAGGCTGCTCGTGTGCTCATCGCCGCGGGGGGGGGCAAGCAGGTGTCTGTCTACCTTGTCAACGCGGGGCTCGCGTACAAGCGCGCCTGCCGCTGGGCTACATCGGAGACGCTCTACGTGGAAGCCGTCAGGACGGCGATGAAAGACAAGCGAGATCTTCAGCATTGCAGCAGCGGCCTCGCGAATCTCGTCTGCTTGTATTCAGCGCAGATGACCTTGCAGAAGCAGACAGGCAAAGGCCTCTGTTGGGACGACGCGATCGCCGACCTCTCTCGCGTCGAGACGAGCCTCATGTCCCTACTGGGCGTCGCTGAGGTCGACACGACCTTTATTGACTCGTACGGCGCGGCAACGACTACAGATTTGCTGCTACCTGCCTTTCAGAAGAAGAAGCTCGCCGTGAAAACTCTCTTCCGGCTCACGCAAGCACCCGACGTGGCCTCCTTTCGAGACATATTGCGATCGTGCGCGGACCCGAACAAGCTTGCCCACTCCATGTCACCATGCCGGGAATCTGCGGAGCAAACTGCCAAGAGGGAGCGATCTTTGGCGAGAGTCACAGCGCAGCTGAGTGACTACGGCACCGAGCGCATTCAAGCTTTAAAGGTATGCGCGGAGTGCGGCACCAAGTGGAACGGAAATCCGGCGGACCAATTGAAGCGATGCTCGCGGTGTCACATGGTTGCCTACTGTAGCGCAGAGTGCCAGCGCGCGCACTGGAAGAAGACGCACAAGCACGAGTGCTCACAGCTCGCTACCAGCAGAAATGCGATGAGTTCGGGGAGCATTGAGGAAATCATCGACAAGATGCTTCGCCACGAAGAGAGCATGAAGGGTGAACCGCAAGACCCGTGAACCGCAAGACCCGTGTTTTAGCCCTCCCGAGCCGTAATCCTCCCCAAAGGGAGCGAGCTCCGCGCGCTCCTCGCGCTCCTCCTTGGCGCGCCCCAGAAAAGAGTTTAAACATTCTTTTAAACAAAAGAACTGGCTGCGAAGTGTGCCCGGTGTGTCGGTATGGCGCGTCGCTGAAGGATCGGCGACAATTAGGGTCTCCGGAGCGCGGCGGCCCGCGCCTTGGCGGCGGCAGCAGCGCCCTCGACCTCCTCCTCCCCGGCCGTGGCCGCCGCGCTCGCCTCCGCCGCCCCAGAGCCCCCTCCTGCCACCGCCTCGTGATCGACTTCTTTTTCCTTCGCGGCAACGCGATGGCGGCAAGGCCTTTTGCGCGCCCGCCCTCGACACGCCGAAGACCAGCCGGCGTCGGTCAGTCCCCACTCCCCCCAGTCAGCGACAACCCACACCCACACCCGTCTACAGCACAACGCTTGACAACAGGGCGGGCGGGCCAGCCGTGGCAGAATCGTGCAGAGATCGACTTGTTCGATGACGATGGCCCCTGAGGGGGCCGTCTGCTGTGTCCTTTGTAGTGCCAGTCCCGTACCCGGTGTCGTGCGAGAGAGTGCTGTCGTAAAACTCTTTTCTGATAAGATTCGATTGACCCCTTTTGAGTGGTTAAAACCGTCCCCGAAACCGCCTCCCGAAACCCATGGCCGCAACCATGTGGACGCAACCATGGCTGCGCTGCGCAACCAGCAACGAGTATGTCCTCTTCAAACCGGACGGTAGCGACGATACTTGTCTCGGTTCCTACGAGTACCCGGCTACGGTTTCTTCCGGTCTTTGGCTGGGCTCGTGCGACTTCTCGAGGGCGGCTTTTATCGTTTCATGGTGGTATGTCAACGAAGACCGACCAAATTGGACCACGATGACCCTCCAGGCCTACTCAAACTCGTCGGATGGGCAGCCCTTGTGGGTGCACTCAGAAAAAAGGTGCCCGACAGCTACATGAGCGACGGAAGTGACGGCGATTATGGCGAAGTGAACGAACACACCGTGCGTTTGGTCTACTACGACGCAGATGGCAATTCTCAACAAAAGAATCATTTCGCGACTGTGGACGCCTCGGGGGCACCGCTCGAGGGACCATTCCCGTTGCTTAAGGCAGGATCTTCTTGGCAAACTTTGGACATCTGCATCGGAAACGCCTCCTACGGCGGAGCTGTAGGGCTCGGGTGGATATCATTTTCTGGTGATACGCAGGCTGCTGCCTCGTGTATTTACTTCACAGCTGAATGCGCTTCAATCCCGCCGCCATCTCCGCCTGCTGGGGCAGAGCAAGACCCGTGCGCGAGTATCAGATACCCCATCGCCTGTTGTAGCGCAACCGCGACTCTCCTCGCAGGTAACTGGTACGCGTGCCACAGACAGAAACGCGGCGCTCGCACTTTTCTGTTGCCCTCACAGGCACCTCTACTTTGCGCACGGCGGTGAGGCCGACTTCAGGGGGCGCGACGGCGTCTACTACAACTTCCTTTCGGCGCCAGGCTTTGCCGTGAACGTCAAGACGGAGGCTGCCACCTTCCGCCTCCGCAAGCCCCTGCAAGATCTGGTCGTGGACGGCTCCTTCATCACGGAGGTGCACGTCGTCGCTGGAGGCGTCTCTTTGCCCGCGTGGGCTTGGGCTAACGCGTCCTTCTGGGCCGACCAGCTCGACGACTACAACACCGGTCCCCACCCAACTCCCTCTCCCCCTCCCGCCCATCCCCGTCCCACCCACCCCACCATGAGCATCGCCTTCACTTTGGCTAGGCGCCCACGTGATCAACGGCACGTGCGCCAGCCGCCCGTTCAAATTCGGCTACGGCGGCCACAAGGCTTGCGACGACCTCGACATCAAGATGAAGTCTGTTCGACACCCTTGGGCTTTGGGCGCCCCGTTAGTGGCGATTGAGTTCCAAGCAAAACTGCTCGCCCTGCACACAGGTATTCCAGCGCCACCTTCAAGTACCGCGACGCCTGGGCCGTCATCGTGCGGGGAAACTACGTCTTTGACCGCAAGAGCGGGCCAACCCACCGCCTCGATCTGACGTTCAAAGAGATTGGCAACGCGGCGGCGCGCTCCCTCCCGCACGGCATCATTGGGCAGTCATTCACGACCAACGCTCCGCGCCGCGGCAAGCAAGACGTCTACCCCGCTTCCGGCCGTTTCGCCACGAGCGCACAGGCTGAGGGCGCCATCGAGGGAGATGAATCCATGTACGAGGTGGCGTTTCCTCACGCCACCACGTTCGCCTTCTCGCGCTTCATGAGTGCCGCTCTCGCCGACGGCGACGCGCCAGCGAGCGAGCTCCTCCTCCCTAACCCTATCGAGGCCTCCTCGAGCGAGCGCGAGTGAGTGAGGATGGCAGTGACCCACGACGATCTCCAGCGTCCAGTGCGGGTAATACCCAAAAATACCCGGGAAACCCAGGTATTTTCGGGTTTTACCCGCCGGGTTTTTTGGCATTTTCTGCTTGCTGACCACTGAACAAACAGTAACAACAGTAACAACAGTAACAGCTTGGGCTGGGGAGAACACTTGAACAACGTTGAGGATTTCAGCCAACACTAGCTCAACTGTTAGGCCCAAAGTTAAGGTTTGACAACCCTACCCTCCGGGCCGATTAGGGAATCGAGGGACCGGAGGGCTTTCGCGACAGCGACGATGACGACGAAGAAAGGGGAGGGGACGGAGGGGCGACACGCAGGAGGAGCGAAATCGCTAACGGCCCGAGCAGAGAGGGCGACGGCGGGGCACGAGGGAACAACGGAGACGCTACCGATGACGCGAACCGAGGCACGGACGCCGGCGGGGACGGGGAGGGCGACAGCGACGTCGAGGTTGACGCAACCGTATCGAGAGCGCCACCCAAAAAGGGGCGGACAGCCATGGAGGTCACCGAATGGAGGGCGAACGGCACGATGCGAAAAGGCAGGGCGAGGCGGATGGAGAAAGAAGTGCCGAGAAGGCCATGGTGGAGGGGAGGGACGGGAGGACGAAAGAAGGGCGAGGAGGACGAGCGGCCCGCACAGACCGCGAGCAGACAGCGCCTGCTGGCCATTTCGAGACATTCGCCAAGAACGCTAGCTACATGGGAGGGCTTCGTGAAGGATGGATTGAAAAACATTCGAACAAAGAAGAGGCGACGGGAGGAACCGGCGGAGGATGCAGTGACGTGACACACACACACACACACACACACACACACACACACACACACACACACGCACGCACACACACACACACACACACACACACACACACACACACACACACACACACACACACACACACACACCGCTCACCCACGCGCACCGGGCCTTGCACTTTGAATGCCGTGGGGCTCCTGTCGTCAGACGTGGAGACGCGAGGGTTGCCCCCCCTTGCCCCACCACCTCGTGTGTGTGGAGAAGTTTACCTTACCTTGGCTAGTTCCATTTCACTGTGGCACAGCTCGCGTTACAAAACCTTGATTTTGACCATTGCGCGAAAAAGGTACATCTCGGTGCCTTCCAGAGGCAGCTGCGAACCCGCCGAGTGGACGGCGGCACACAGCAGGTGGCGCTGTGTGCCGCCGTCTACTCGGCGGGGTCGCAGCTGCCTCTGCGCGTCCTGGGTATGTACCTTTGTTGCGCGCCGGAGACGACTCGACGTCGCTGAGATCGGAGATCAAGCTCTGACAGGTCGCACGTCGCTCCTTTGACGCCGACGTGACTCACCCGTGCAGATCACATCAGGACACGGTCTCGACACGCTCGGTACGACGCCTGCGACCCGTCTTGGGTCAGGTGGCACGACGCTCATCGCGCCCACCAGCGCTGCCGTGCAGGTTGCCACGACGAGGTCGAGCACGCTTCTATACGCTCGCCGAGCCTTCCTTTCCATCCCATTAGGCAGCCTGGGAACGGTGGCGGTCAGAGGCAAAGCCTGCGAGGGGTGGTGGAACCACATGTCACGGCTACTGCCGGCTCGACCCCACCGATAGCCTCCGAAGGCTGACTTTATTTGCACAATCATCGGACGACGTCGGCGAGTTGAGTCGCGCTCGCGGTAGCCAGATGACCTCTCATACTAGTATCATCGGCTAGGGCCGCAGGGAGCGCGGGGCATTCCGCTGGGAGCAACACGGAGCTCCGTTGGACGCGTTTTCAAGATTAGCGTGTCAGAGTGAAATGGAACTACGGGGTGTGGACCCTGAGTTGACCAGGGGTTGTGCGCTGGGCCCTCCTGCTCGGCTCCAGCCAGTAGACAAGTCTTGTCATCAACAGAGTAGAAGGATCTGACCTCGGGGCCGATGTGACCAAGCGCTGGTAGCGTGGTTTGACCTCACACCCATGGTCTCACAGTGTGCCGGCAGTCGCCGAGCAGTGTCGCTCACACAAGCCGCAGCACAAGTGACTGAGGGCCAGTGAGGGCGAGCCCATCGCTGTCACAGCTGTGGCAGCCGCACAATAGGCTGTGTCAACTGTGCAGAGTGTGTGAGCAGCAGAGGAGCTGCTCTCCAGGCTTCAGGCGCAAAGAGCTGCATGCCACCGAAAGCGCTGTCGAGGTTCGCCGAGCGCGGCGAAATCGGGGGACGCCGCCACCGACGAGCGCGTTGGAGTATTCACTCCGGACAAAGACGGCCACACGCACACGAGCTGCGGTCGTGTGGCCGTCATAGCGGCGAGGCGCGGGACCGTCTGTGGCGAAGTGGGTCGCGTCCCTCGATTTCCTCAACTCACGGTCCGCTCCCTCTAGCCCTTACCTTACCTTAGCTCCGGCAAACTGACTGCGGCCCCTCCGAAGAGCCGACCACGAAGAATGGGCCGACTTAGGGTTAGAGTTTTGGTGGGCGGCACAGTCAAATTGCGTGATACTTTATCCTTCGCGCGCGCCGCGCGCACCGCCAGAGCAACATTGCGCCCACCAACCCCGCCGCCGCCAGCAACCGTGGCGGCGCGCGGCGCACCGCATGCGCAAAGTGCTGCGCGCGCACACCGAGGGGTCCGTTGAGCGGCACGACCACGCGCCAGTTCTGCACGAGCAGCATCTCGCGGAAGATCGCCTGTCGAGACGTGCGGCTGTGAAGACGCGTCCTCACCTGCGTGGCGGCCTGCTCCTGCGGGACAAGGGCCCGCTCGACGAGCGGCAGCGCGCGGGAGGCGAGGAAGGCCGGGTACATGAAGTAGTGCGACGCGCCGTCGGCGGCGGCGAAGAGCAAGTTCCACTGCGTGTGCATTGGGAGCAGCTCCGGCAGCGGCGCAGACTCGTTGGCCCAAGGGCCCAGCCGCCCGCCGTGCCACTCGAGCAGCGCGACCGAGAGGAAGGGGTCGCCCCGCCGGAAGGTCCATGGCGTGCACACGGACTTGCCTGCGCGGTCCCACACGTAGCCGGGATACCCGCCCGCCTCCTCGCGCGCCGCGTCGAGCGTGCAGATGATCCTCGAGCGCCCGCCCGGAAGCCGGTCGATGCGCTTCAGCAGCAGCGTCTCTAGCTTGTCCAGGTCGACGATGGGTATCGAGGACGGCCAGCGCCACGAGTGGCCCGCCTGCGGCCACTTGAGCGGTAGCTGCTCGCCGAACTTGTCTCGCGGCAGCAGCTTGTGCAGCCCGAGCTCCTCGGCGGTCCCGGCGACAAAGTACGCCCGCCGCAGCAGAGACATGTGCGCGTGGTGCTTCATGCGAACCAGCTGGCCAGACGACGGCATCTCGCCCTCATACCAGTGCACGTGCTTCCCGTCCGTCGGTACCCAGTAGTAGTTTTCGTACGTGGACTGGTGCGACGGGACCAGCGAGAGGTGGTCCTCCACCAGCACGGCGTACGAGAGCGGCCGAGGCGGCGCAGACCGCGCCACTGCCTCCGCCGCCTCCGCCGCCTCCGCCGTCGGCACCGTCTCCACCGTCGCCATCGGAACCGGAGCTTCCTCAAAGCCGACGCCGACCTCCAAGTACCACGCGAGCGGCGGGGAGCCCGCCGCACGTGCGTCGTTCACCTCGCCCTCCATGTCGAGCGCGAACTCGCGAAGCGGGTGGTAGTACCCGCGCGGCAAAGTCTCGGCGTAGCAGCGGGGAGCACCATCACCTCCTCTCCCTCCGCTGCCACCTCCGCCGCCGCCGCCGCTGCCTCCGCCGCCGCCGCCGCCGCCGCCGCCGCCGCCGCCGCCTTCGCCCCTGTCTCTGTCGCCCTGCCGGATGTGGCACGGGTCCCACTCCCCGTGGCTCTCCATCACATAGTTCGGGACGTACGAGGAGAAGCCCTGAACCTCGCGCGCCCTCGCAAGCCACTGCTGCCAGCTCGCGCCCGTCATTGGCCACTGGTAGCGGAGCCACGGCTTGGATGGGACGAGGTGCAGGTGGTGCATGTGCAGCGGCGGATAGCCGAGCACGCCGCCGTCCTCTGCTCGCACGCCGACGACATAGTGCGAGTGCAGCGCGAGAGTGCGGCCGCCCTCGAGGCGGCGCGAGAGGTTGAGCGCGTCGTGCGCCGCAAACTGCCACCAGTCGTACCCGCCCGTTGAATTGAACGGCCCGACGCGAAGGATGGCCCACGTCGCGCCGCCGTCCGCCACCGCCTCGCAGAGCGCTCCCTGCGGCTCGCGATCGCTGGTGCGAGGCTGGAGCCCGAGCGCCCAGCCGCTGCCGGGCTGGTACTTGCGATGGTTGTGTGGCGTGAGATCGACGCCGTCGAAGCGGTCGTAGGTGTCCGTGTCGGTGTAGTGAGAGACGGTGAGCGATGGGAAGGCGGAGCGGAGAGGCTCGTAGCGGAAGCGGCAGCGTGAGTGCAGCTCGTGGATCTCAGTGGCGTAGAGCTCCGAGGCGGGAGACCCGCGAGGTGTGCCGTAATTGCCAAAGTCCATCGCAAAGCTGAACAGTTTTGTTTAACACACACACACGCGCGCGCGCGCGGAGACGGCTCTCGAGGTTGAGCGCGCCCAGTCGGGTCGCTCATTCGGAGCTCTGCCAAGAGCGCGTGCACAAGAACCAGCTTCGTTGTGAAGAGTAGTGGGCGCCCACCCAAGAGCCTGGGTAGGTGCGGATCGGCAAGGCGCAACGATCTTTTTGCCTTATTATATCATCCTTGGGTTGTGATCTAAGAACTTGAAAGCAACCACGCACCAGGGGGCGCACAGCAGCACGGATAGCCGTTGCTGTCTAGAGCCGACGGCCGTGGGGCTGCGCTTGGGTGCCGCCGCGCCGTCAGGCGCCGCCGCGTGTGGCGCGGCGGCTGCGCTTCGCCTCCGGCTTCTCCTCCTTCTCGGCGCTGGGGCGGCCGCGCTTCGGCTTCTCCCTTGTATTTTAAGAATTCTCCCTCGAGACGGGCGCCTGCGATCTTGAGCGATCTCGAGGCGTGAGATGTCATCTGAGGGCGTCAATCTCGGCGGCGATCTCGGGGTCAATCTCGGGACCTCCATCTCCGCCGTCGCTTGGGTAAATCTCGGGGCACTCTCAGCGGGTTCCCGCCTCCTCCGCCGCCGGCTCGGGCGCCGCCGGCTCGTCTGGCTCCGGCTCCGGCTCCGTCGAGGCGCGCCCCACTTCTTGCCCGCCACTGGCGTCTTGCCCTTCTTGCCCTTTGGGAGGGAGACGGGCGAGGTGAGGCAATTCCCCCTCTCTCCCCACACAGCGGATCTCTGCCGCATCTCGCGCACCTCTTCTTGCCGGCGGGGGGGCTCTTCCGCTTGCCTGCCGCTTGCCGCCGCCGTGTCGGATGCACAGCTTGGTCGCGCCTAGGAGGGGGCGGCCGAGGCGGCAGTAGCGGCGGCCGAGGCGGCAGCGGCGGCGGCAGAGGCGGCGCTCGCCGCAGCCAAGGCGAGGCGCGCGTCAGTTGCCGCTGCGAGGGCCAGGGCGCGGGAGGCGGCCTAGCCCGCGCGCAAGGACAGCTGGCGCGTTCTCTTGTGAACGATCGTGGCTGTGGGCTGGGCTCGGCGCCGCGCGGGCGCGCGTGCAGTCCCTCGAGGTCTCGCCGGGGAGCTGCCACACAGCCGTACGAAGGGTGGGCGGTGGCGTGAGAAAGTGGCGTAGCCAGTGCGCCATTGGTGTCTGAGAGCAGAGTGCGAGCATCTCTCAGACACCAGAGTCCGCAGAGTGAGGGAGTGCTGCACTTGCTGCTGCGCCCCGCGCGCGGCTGGCGCTGCTTGCTAGCTTGCAATGCATGGGACTCTTCGAGCATGTCTTCGGGTCGTGGGACTCTGAGTGAAATCCTCAGGTTCGACACAGGTACCAAGAAAAGAGCACAAGCCGAAAAGACCATCCCCATCGCATCCCAACCCCCCCACCCCCCCCGGCGACCCACCCCCGCGCCCCCCGCCACACAGGAGCATACCACATCACCTCCGCCCGCTCCTCGTCAAAGAGCAGAGTCTCTCCCGCCTTCACCGCCTCCTAAAAGTAAGTAATGAGTAATGACCTGAGGTGAAGGCTTGCGCTTGGCGCCTTGCACGTGCGGCTGCGGGCGAGTTTCAGTTTTTGCGAGAGGATAGAAAGAATTGGGGTCAGCACACATGTTGGGCGCGGGGCGTGCGGCGGCAAAGAAAGAAAACTGACTTTAATTCTTTACACAACTAAACGCCAGACGTGATCGGCTATAGACAACACGGCCGCGCCCTTGTGCTTGGCAGCGCCCCACACACACCCGACTACGCGCGCACTCTCTCCACACGCATCGGAACCACTCGAGGAACAAAAGCAGCCGGCCCTCTGCTGAGCCGCCGCCGCACATCCACCCTTCCTCTGAACCAGTTACCTCGTGAGATCTTGTCGCTTGCCGCCATGTGGTGTCTCAGTCCAATGGCGCTCTCGCCTCTCCAAGCGATCCGGCATGTCGGCCGCCTCAGTCGGTGGCCGAGGCGTCTGCGAAGCGCGGCAGCGCCGACGCCGACACCACCGCTTCGCTCGCATCGAAGCGCGAGAAGGCGAAGTGCGTCTCGTAGGCAGACGCGACCTGGTACATTGCGGCCTCGCCCTCGATTGCGCCCTCCGCCATCGCGGAGGTCTTGTAGTAGCCGGACTCTGGGTACTCGTCTGTCTTTCCGTTCTTGGCGCCGTCCCAAGCGAACGACTGGCCGACCAGACCGTGGGGCATGCTCCGCGCAGCCGCGTCGCCGTGCGCCTTGAGGAGAGGGGACGGGAATTGCGTCTAGCCCCGCTAGTATGGGCCAGAGCATGGGCCGGGCCGGGCCTCTCCCTCTCTCCCCGTGCCAGCCTCCGACTACGGCAGGGCGCGGTGCGCCACATGCCTTAAAATCGATGTCGAGCCTGTGCGACGGGCCTGCGGGCGCAGCAGCCAGAGCGTCAGGGCTGCAGCGAGATTTAGCTGGTGAGGGCATGTAGGAATGTGTCGCGGGCGAGTGTTGTGAACTCTCGTGACATCCATCAGTGGTCTCGGAAACGTCTTGGGAATCGCTCAGAAAGGGCACCGGAGATGCGGTCGTAGACAGAGTTACCACGCACGGTGAAGGTCCAGTTACCAATCGAGACGGTGGCGCTCGAGTAGTCGACCTGTTCCACACACGGTGAGCTGTCCCCAACTTCCGGTGTGTCGGAGGTGGATCTCGAGGGATCTCGACCTTGATGTTCAGCTCCTCGCAATTCTTCACGCCGCCCGGCCCAAGCTTGGTGTAGTGGCCGCCACAGGTGCCATCAATCATCCTCCAGCTCCAATTCTCATTGGTCAGCTCTACCTGTCGCCACGCAGCCTCGTGACCTCCATATAGGCGCTCGATACCCCCTCTCGCTGCCTACTCGCTGCCTCTGGGGAGGAGGGGATTACGTAGGGCGCGCGCCACTGCGCTCGCCTTTCCCGAGGCCCCTCCCCGAAAGGCAAGCATTAGACCCATGAAACCGAGACCCCTCCCCACCGCCCCGATCCCCCCACCCCCTTGCTCCCCTCCCCCCCCTCGGGAGGGCCGAACTGAGGCGCCCGTGGGGACCCCACAATTCCCTTCCCCCCTCGGAGGGGGCCGGACGGAGGCGTACCCCGAGGGCCCCACTCTTTCCTTCGCATAGCGGCCACTCTTCGGATCGCTGGTCGAGCGACCCGGGGGATGCCCCGCGCGCCTGACCCAGGCGCGAAAAACGAATCTGCGAGGCGAGGCCGCTCACGCGGCCCGATGGGGAGGAACGGGGCGAGCCCCCTCCAACCCACCCGCGCTAGGTCTCGGGGGACGCAGGGGTCACTCCCGCGCGACCTCGGGAACTAGCCGGGGCAGTCGGAGAAGGGGCAACTCCGTGCACTGACGGTCGGCCGTCAGAAAACACGCCTCCGTGGCTCGGGTTACACCAATCCTCGCTACCCAACGCGGCCAAAGGATATCCACCTCGAGAACACACTCACCCAATCCGGCTTCTTCACATCGACCCTTCCACAGCCGCGGCAGGGACGCGGTGCAGACGGAGACCGAGAGCGGAGACCGACAGCGCAACATGCAGAGCGACAACATGGCGAGCGCAATGGAACAGCTGGTGATCGACGCGTCCATCGCGGCGAAGGCCCAGCCCGTTCGGTGCGAAACGTGTTCCGGCGCGGAGGGAAGCCGCTGAATCTGAAGCCGACAAAGGGCCCGGCGCCAACGAGGGATCCAAAGAAGCCGCTGAATCTGAAGCTGACAAAGGGCCCGACGCCAGTGAGGGACCCCAAGAGTGCCGCGCGTGCGACGGCGGCGACGCGCCGCTGAGCCACCAAGAGGTGGGCCAGCGTAAGGACCTCTGGTTCGCCGACGAGTACGCTCCCGGGGCGCCGTTCTTCTTGCCCGCGGGCGCGCACGTGTACAACAAGCTCGTCGAGTTGATGCGGAAGGAGTGCTGGAAGGAGGGCTACAGCGAGGTCCTCTCGCCGCAGATGTTGTCGGCCCGCATCTTCGAGAAGAGCGGCCACATCGCCCACTACGAGGCCGACATGTTCCTGTGGGACCACGAGGGGCAGCGCGTCGGCCTCAAGCCGATGAGCTGCCCGTGCCACTGCGTCATGTTCAACCGCGGCGGCGCCGTGTCGTACAAGAGCCTGCCCATCCGCCTCTCCGAGTTCGGCGTGGTGCACCGCAACGAGTGCCGCGGCAGCCTGAGCGGCCTGCGCCGCGTGGTGCGCTTCTGCCAGGACGACGCGCACATCTTCTGCTCGGAGGAGCAAGTGGCGGCCGAGGTGCTCGGCGTGCTGCGGCTGCAGCGGCGCGTGTACCGCAAGCTCGGCCTCAAGGCGTCCTTCGAGCTTGCCTCGCGCCCTGCCAAGGCGCTCGGCGACGGCAACGACGAGCTGTGGGAGCTGGCCGAGCGCGCGCTCCGCGAGGCGCTCCGCGACTTTGCGGGCGACGAGTGGAGCGTGGACGAGGGCGGCGGCGCCTTTTACGGGCCGAAGATCGATTGCAAAGTGCAGGACGCGGCGGGCCGCTGGCTGCAGCTCGCGTCGGTGCAGCTCGACTTTCAGATGCCGCGCCGCTTCGGCCTCCTCTTCGTCGACGCCGGCGGGCGGCGCCGCGCCCCGGTGATGATCCACCGCGCGGTGCTCGGATCGATTGAGCGGATGATGGCCGTGCTCTCGGAGCGCTACCAGGGACGCTGGCCCTTTTGGCTGTCGCCGCGGCAGGTGCTGGTCGTGCCGGTGCACGCCGGCGACGAGGCCCAGCGCGCCGCGGTGGCGGAGGTGCACGCCGCGCTGCGCGGCGACGGTTTCGCGGTGGAGCTCGACGTGAGCGACGGCGACCTGCGCTACAAGATCAAGGAGAGCCAGCGGCGCTGCTTCAACTACGTCGCGGTGGTCGGCGCGCGCGAGGCGGCGGCGGGGGCGGTCAGCCTGCGCGCGCTCGGCGAGAAGAAGAGCCGCAACGTGCCGCTGGCCGAGCTGCGCGCGCACTTCGCGCAGATGGCGTCGCTCGACAACTGAGGGCTTGAGTGCGACATGGGGTGCGAGAGTGCGAGTGCCGAGGGCTGAGGGTTGAGGGGGGCTCGGGGTACGGGTGGCATTCCTCTTCGGGGGGCGGCGCCTTCTTCTAGGCGCCCTTGACCCAACATAGAGGGCGTTGTGGGCGGCTAGCTTTTGGTATAATATAAAAAAGAACAGTCAGGAGCTCGGTGCACCGTCAGGGCGGCGCGCTCGTCGGATTTATGTGTGTGTCCTGGCGAGGTACTCCCACGCCTCTCGGGGGTTTTGTCTGGCCGAGTCAACCCGAGAGGCGAGTCTCGCCTCGAAAGGCCTCGTCAAGTCTGTGGGACGGCCGAGCCTCGTTCAAGGGGCGCGTGCCCCAGAGCAGATCCCCCCAGGCGGTGAGGTCCTTTCTGGTCCTTGAAGCTCACCCTCGCCCCCTGCCGCAGGCCCCTCCCGAGGCAGGCCCTCGCGCCCTCCCCCCGGGCTGCTGCTGGCGCGCCGCGCGCGTGCGATCCCTCTCTCGCAGTCGGTGTTCGCCGGGCGAGTTTTAGAGCTAAAATACATGTACATCACAAGACGCACACGCTGCTGTGGTCACCGACGGTCGTGTCCACATGCGCGCAATGGCGCAATGGTGGGCAGCGCCAACGCGCAGGACCATGTTTGCGCGCGACATGCACGCATGGGTGCGCAGCAGGCAGGCGAGGCCATGCCAAAGACTGCCCTGGGAGTCGCGCGCGCGCGTCTCCAGCCGACCGGTACGGCGGCAAGAGCTTGACGGCTGTCGTGCCCGCAGCACGACAGCCGTCAAGCCGCGCAGTCGGGTGGACGCGTCGCGTCGGACTTTTTGCCACCACCTCCACCCACGAGTCTGTCCAGTGCACCCACTGGCCAGATGCCGGGCCTCGGAGGCTGAATCGAGCGCCGAGTCAGGCCGACCTGGCACTGCTGAGGCAGGTCACGCCTGCTCTGCTGGGGTGAGCCTCGGCGAGACTGCGTCAGCTGTTCCCACAGCAGGCTGGAAGTACCTCGCCAGTGTGTGTGTGAATTAATTTTATTCCCTTGCGGTTTGAGCCTTCATGCGAGCTTGGTCCAGACTGGAGCCCCCCTGTAGTCTCGACGCGTCGGCCCAGGACCTGGCGCACCTATCTGAGGCGCTTCGGCGCCGCTGGCAGCCGCCGCCTCGCGGCGCTCGCTCTCTCGCGCCGCTCACACGAGCCGTGTCGGGCGGAGCAGCCGATTGCCGGGTCTCGGCGGCAATGGCCCTGCGGAGCGTCGCCAAGCACGAGCCCGCGCTGCTTATCCATGGACGGTGCATGCGCGCGCTCGCAGTGGCGGCCGGCAGCGACGACCCGGTGCTGTGCGGCTGGTCAATCTCGGCGCTCGCCCTCGCGGCGAGGAGCGCGGCGGGCTGTCGCGCAGTTCTCCCTTCCGCGCCGGCCCTCCTCGCGGCGCTGGCGGGCGAGCGCGAAGTCGCCTGCTGGGCTGCAGACGCACTCTGCGCCATCTGCGAGCACGGCTGCGGCGGCGCTTTCACTACGATGTGCGCCCGGCGGCGGCTCCTTCGCCGCTGGCGGAGGCGAGCCGCTGCCGAGAGGGAGGAGGGCGGAGGGGCGTGGGCTGCGAGCGCTCACCACCGCTCTGGCGCCGCTGCCGCTGCTCCCGCTTCTGCCGCTGCTGCCGCTCCCGCCGCCGACACCGCCGCCGCTGCACCCGCCACCCTCGCTGCCGCTACCGCCGACCCTGCTGCTGGTTTCCGCGCTGCCGCCACCCTCGCGGCTACCGCCGACCCGGCCGCCTTCGCCGACTCCGTGCCCGTGCACGAGTCGGCAGCGCTGCGGACCGAGGTGGCGGCGCTGCGGGCCGAGGCTGGCAGTGTGGCCAGCGCCTGTTTCACACGTCTGGCTACATGGATAGGTGGCGGCGCTGCGGGCGGAGGCGGCGCGGCTGAGGCTTGCGGTTTCGCACGAACGGCGCGCCGCCCTCCTGCTCGCGCAGACTCGCGCAGACTCGCGCAGACTCGCGCAGACTTGCGCAGACTCGCACAGACTCGCACAGATTCGCACAGATTCGCACAGATTCGCACAGATCGGCAGCGATTCGCCGAGAGTTGCCCAGATTGGGAGAGAGTTGCCGAGAGGAGCACTCCAAAGGGCAGGCCCGGAGCCGCCCCCC
>NW_005197102.1:0-1441 GCF_000372725.1 Emiliania huxleyi CCMP1516
TCCGTTGCGTTGGGAGCCGTACCAGTATGTCACGCCGCCGTCCACGAGGAAGCCAGCGCCATGCGCATCGATGACCCGGCCGTGGGTGTCGAGCCACGGTTCGCCAGAGCGAAAGGCAGCAAACGAGGCCACGCGAGGGATGAGGGAGGCGAGGAGCAGCCTCATGTTTGGGAACTGTATTTTTTTGCGTGCGCATTCATGCATCCCCGTCATGCTGGGGTGATCAGTAGTAGGGAGCTCGCCGTCCACAGCGTGGGGCTCAATGGATATGAGGAACGCGGGGCTCCGATAGGGTCCCGCGCCGGTCGGGTTGGTGTACCGACGGGGACCCTAACCCGCTGAACCTCCCGGCTAGGCCGGTAGGGGACGGGGCGGCACTCGGGCCGCTCCCACATGTCCCGGGCACAACTCCTCCGGAGAGTTCGCCCACCACAGGACCGATGTCCATGTGGGTCAGTCAGTGTTCGTTGTGGCGACCGAGTGCTCGCCGAGCGGCACCGAAGTGTGTCGCTACGGGCGGGATATGCTAGCTATTCTCGATTGCTCACCTTGATACGATTGCTTGCGCGAAGGCAGCGGAGGCGCGCAGCGAGAGACAAGCGATCCTGCTGCTGCAAGTGTCGTCGTCCTTCATGTAGACCGGGATGAGGCACGCGAGCAGGACGAGTAGGATGGAAGCGCCGATGTACGGGCGAGGCAGCGCGGTGACGAACGAGGTGAACTTGACCCACAGCCCGCCGCGCGCCCGTGCCTCCGCCGCATTGCGCGCCGCCGTCTTGGCCTTGAGGATGGCGGGCGTGTCGGTGGGGTTGGAGTCGGGGAAGGTGTCCTCGACCTGGTCGGTGTCGACGCCAGCGACAAAGCCGCCGACGATGCCGTCCGGGTCGAACGTGCGGGTGACAGAGTCGGCCAGCGCCGCCCGCACCTCCTCGTGGTCGGTCGCGGTGGAGTCCGACTTCTTGAAGGGGTCGTGCGGGAGGGTGCGGCCGGGGGACTTGGCGCACACCTTCTTGTACGAGGACTGGGCCATGCGCACCTTCGTCTCGTGGTCGATGCGGTCGGGGAGTTCCTCGAGCACCTTGGCGACAGGGACCCCCTTGCAGATGAGGTCGCCGATGCACTTGCCACCGTGCAACCCATTGCAGTGGGGGCACGGCTTGCGCCCAGCGGCTGCGCGGCCGCCGCGGTCCCCGCCGCCCTTGTCGGACTTGATCTGCGCCTGGAGAGCGGCGACCTGGGACTCGGCGGCCGCGAGCTTCTCCTTGAGCACGCCTTGCGAGGCAATCTCCGCCTCGAACGCCGCCTGCGCAGCCGCCTTGGCCTCGTTGGCGCGGTCCGCGTTGTCTTGGTCGAGGATGCCCTGCATCGCGAGCGTGGACGCCTTGAAGGCCGTACGTCTTGCCCGATTGCGCGGCGAGTTGGCGCTGCATGCCGATCTGCA
>NW_005197101.1:0-1441 GCF_000372725.1 Emiliania huxleyi CCMP1516
GGGGCGGGGCGGGGCGGGGTGGATCGGGTCGGGTCGGGTTGGGGCGGGGTTGCTCGGGTCGGTCGGGCTCCTGTGGCGCGGGCGACGTCGTACTCGACCATTAAATAAACTCAAAGGTCCACCACAGCCTCCAGCCTCCACCTCCACCGTCGAGCCGCGATCGCTGCCGCCCGCGACGCCGCCCGCCGCGTCAGAAGCCCGCGACGCCCGCGGCGAGTCGAGTCGGAGAGCCGAGCCGCACCAGCAACAGCATCTGCACCAGCAGCAGCAGCAGCAGCAGCAGCAGCAGCAGCAGCAGAGAGAGGCGCCAATTTTGAAGTTGCCCGAGACAGCCCGGAGATGGCCCCGCGTTGTAGCCCCGGTGCCGGCGCCTCACATCTCAGCATTCCGGGGCCGGTTCCGCCGCGCAGTCGAGCAGCAGGATCTCGGGAACAGCTTTGTCGACAAAGAGGTGGATCAAAATTTCGCCGAAGAAGCGTCACCGGCGGCACGCCGGGATGAATCCGCGCCGATCCCATTGTTCGGCACCGCGACGGCGAGCCGCCGCGGGCCCACAGGAGGGCTCGGAGCCGCGGCACCGGTCCGCGCCGCCAGCAGGGCGAGAGCACCAGCCTACAACCTGCCGACATGGCAGTTGCGACGGCGCTTTCACACACACACACACACACACACACACACACACACACACACACACACACACACACACACGAGCCATGCCGTCTACGATCACGAAAAAAAAAAAGCGTGCCACACCTAAGCGTCACGTGCACAAATGGCAGGGCGGCGCGAGGCTGTTGCGGGCGGCGCCTCCTCGGGCGAAGCGGCCTCTTCCAGCTCGCTGGGCAGCCTTCCCAAAGAGGCGGCGGCAGCAGCTATCCAAGGCGACGACGCGGCGCTGCTGGCGTGGCTCGACAGTGGGGGGCGGGTCAACGCGACTTGTGGGCGATGTGAGAGGCCTCTCCGCGCTGATGCGCGCCGCCCAGTTTGGCCACGAGCGAGTGGTGGAGCTGCTGCTGCAGCGCGGCGCGTATATCAACCAGCAGAGCAGCGATGGCAGCACCGCGCTGATGTACGCTGCCACCAAAGGCCACGAGCGGGTGGTCGAGCTGCTGCTGCAGCGCGGCGCGGAGATCAACAAGCAGGGCAGCCGAGGCGGCACCGCGCTGATGAGCGCCGCCAGCCACGGCCACCCCGCCGTCGTGCTCCGCCTGCTGCGGGCGGGCGCAGACGCGGCGCTGTGCTGTAAGAACGGCAAGTCCGCACTGCAGTATGCCAAGGAGAACGGCCACGCCGCGTGCGTCGAGGCCTTCCGGCAGCACGTCGCAGAGGTGATTGCGGGCCAGCGCGAGGCGGCGGCGGGCGGCGCGGGCGGCGCATCCTCGGGCGAGGCGGCGGCGGGATCGACGGCCGCGGCTTCTTCGGCCGGACAGCAGCTATTGAC
>NW_005197100.1:0-1441 GCF_000372725.1 Emiliania huxleyi CCMP1516
AAACCGACTGCCGATCCCATTGCTCTCGCGGATTCGTCTCGACTCTCGCGGCGTAACTCCGAATCTCCTCGCAGCGTATTTTGGCCCCTCGAGTTTATCGAGCCTTCCTCTCGCGCAAGGACCACATTTGTGACTCTCCCACTACGATGATTATTTGCCTCAAAGTCAGGTCGTTGCTCAGATCCACTTTGCGTTTCGAGAGACTTACCTTAACGGTCGGTGTTGGCACTGTGGGGCTCCATTCGTGTGTAAAAAGAAAGAAAGAAAACAGACAATCCAAGGGAGGGATGGGAGGACGGCACGCCGCCACCAGAAAAGGATTTAAGGAGAGGAGTGTGGTGCTAGCCGTCGCCCACCCTAACCCTTGTTCGTCTGCTCTTCTTTCTCCCTTCGCGAGAAACAGAGGGGGTGGAAGCTCCATCGACCGGCGACGTCAAAGACTATTTTTAAAGAAAGAAAGAAAGAAAACAGTCAACCCAAGGGAGGGATGGGAGGACGGCACGCCGCCACCACACAGGGATTTTAAGGAGAGGAGTGTGGTGCTAGCCGTCGCCCACCCTATAACCCTTGATCGTCTGCCTCTTCCTATCTCCCTTCGCAGTCCCTCGCCGATTCTCGCTGCAACCTTCATGCCACCTCGCGGTCGTCCCACTCTCGTCGTTCTCTCTCTTCACTTGTCGCTTCTTCCTCTGTCGCGTCGCTCTCCTCTGCCTCGTCCTGCGACGCCGCCGCCGCCTGCCGCTCCCTTGCTCTCGCTTCTTCTCTCGCCTTTCGTCGCAACTCCGCCCTCCTGGCGGCATATTTTGGCCCCTCGAGTCTATCGAGCTCTCCTCGGACCTCGCGCAAGGACGACACACTCTTCTGACGCCCACTGCGATTCATCTGCCGCCAAGTCATATCCGTTGCTCAGGTCCACTCTCTCTTCGAACACTATCTTGTACCTCCACCGATGAAGCCGTCCTCTCCCTCCCTTGGGTTGTCTGTTTTCTTTCTTTTCAGGAATTTGAGTGCCCGTCCGGGCACAGGGCCCGTCCCAATTCAGTGTATGTAGCTCTTACCACTTACGTACCTACCCGAAAATTTCGGCACCCAATATTCTTTTCTAATCTCGCAGGAGTCGCAGAGATTTTTTGTTTTCGCTTAGGTAACTCCCGATCCCGTGGTTACCTATATGTTACCAGTGTTGCGCGCCAGTCCCGTCGAGGTGAAAATTCTTTCTAAGTAACGTGAGCCGGTGTGTGTGCCAGTCGCAGTCCGCGCCAGTCCGCGCCCTTGTCGTGCCAGAAAGAAAGAAAACAGAGAACCCAAGGGAGGGATGGGAGGACGGCACGCCGCCACCACACAGGGATTTTAAGGAGAGGGGTGTGGTGCGCTAGCCGTCGCCCACCCTTGTCGTGCTGTGCTGCGCTGCCAGAATTTTTCTCTCCCACACTGACTGCGG
>NW_005197099.1:0-1440 GCF_000372725.1 Emiliania huxleyi CCMP1516
AAGGCAGCCAAACAACACCGAGGACACCAGCGAAACCACAACAGAGAGACAAAAGAAAAGCAAAAAAGGAAGAGACAAGCAACAACAAAAAAGACCAGGGCGGACGCAGGGAGACAGAGGCAGCAGCCCGGGAGGGGGAGGGAGGGGCAGGGGGAGGTGGAGGGCAGCGGCGACGGCGACGGCGGCAGGGTGAAAGTGACGGCGACGGCGACGGGGACGGCGATGGCAGGGAGGGCGGCAGGGAGGGGGAGGGCGGCGGCGACGGCGACGGGGGCACCCGACGGCGACGGCGACGGCGACGGCGAGGGAGAAGGTGAGGCCGACGGGCTTGGGCCAGGGCCAGGGCCGGGGCCAGGCACGGGGACAACCGCGGCTTCCACGGAGACGATGACGATGATGCTGTTAGTCCCGGAAGAGAGCTCGCTCGAGAGCAGGAGTTCTGCTTGGTTTGCTGGATCGTTTATCACAGCCGCGAGGGAGGCCGCCGCAAAAGTGTCGACGATGGTAACAGTGTAGACGATGGGAGCGCCCTGCAACATGCGGCCTCGGGCGAGACCTGCAGCCTGCGACAGGCGCCTCTGCGGCCCTGTCGTGACCGTGCATGCGGCCTCGGGCGTGACCCCGAAGCCGAGCGAGAGGTCAATGATGACGGCGCACATGACCACCTCCGACACCAGCGGCTCCGGGGGACTCTGCGTGATGATCAGCTGGAGCGCTTCGAGAGGCGGCGGCGGCGACGGCGGCGGCTGCGGCTGCGGCGGCAGGGACGGCGGCTGCGCAGCCCAGCACACCTGGAATTAGGGGGCATAGGGGCTTGGGCACCGGGTTTGGGTGAGCGCGAGAGCTCAGGAGGGCAGTGTGCGGGGAGCCGGAGATGCAGAGGGGAGAGCGCGCGCGCCTTCCAGCCTGACTCGGTGACCTCCCCGTCAGAGACCCACGTCATGGTCCCATCCGACGGCACGACCCCGGCCGGGCCCGAGGTGCCGCAGTACCTCACGCCGTTGACGATGAGGTAGTCCCAGCGGCAGTCATTTGTGGGGTCGCCGTCGCCGTCGTAGTCCCTGTAGTAGTATTCGTCTCCCTCCACGTCAAAGGCGATCACGTCCAGCCCGACCGGCGGCAAGCTGTAGATGGTGCAGCCCTCGTTGATCGGGTAGTCGTTCGGGAAGTCGGGCGAGGTGGCGCACGAGCCGCCGTCGGTGATCAAGCACGGGCCGGTGGCGCAGACGTCGCCGAGCGGGCATGCCGGCAGGGACGGCGGCAGGGGCGGCGGCGGCGGCGACGACGGAGGCGGCGGCGACGAAGGCGGCAGCGAGGGCGGGGAGGGCGGCGGGGTAGGTGGCGGGGAGGGGGGCGGCGATGGTGAGGATCCCAGCATGATGTGGGCGCCTGGCGCGACGAAGATGTGCGCTTCCCGGCCCTCGCTCACAGCCTTGCGAA
>NW_005197098.1:0-1440 GCF_000372725.1 Emiliania huxleyi CCMP1516
TTGCAGTTTTCAGGGGGGGGGGGGGGGCAATTTGGCCCCCAGGGGGGGCGGGGTTTATCCTTGGGGCAGTTGGGTTTCCAAGGGGGGCAGGGTTTTGGATTTGGTTCCCCGTTTTTGTAGCAGTGGGGTTTTCCCGGGGGGCAGTTCGGTTCCGGTTTTGGGGGTTTGTTGTGGTGACAGTTGGGTTTCCCCGGAGGGCAGTCCGGTTCCGGTTTTGGGGGTTGTTTGCATTTGTTTTTGCAAGGGGGCCCCGGTTCTTTTTTGATTGGGGGGGGGGGCCCCCCCCCGCGGGGACCTTTGGCGCCGCCCTTGCCGCCCCCCTTCCTTTTTAAAGATTTTTCCCCGCCGCCCGTTTCGCCGTTCCTCCCTCGGTGGGGGGCCATACTTTCCCCTTTCCCCCTTCTTTAGACGTTTTAGATTGGGGGAGGCCCCCCCCCCCCCCCCCCCTCCCTGCAACCCCGGGTGAGTGCCCCCCCCCCGACCCCCCACCCCACCCCCACCCGCATTGCGCCCACCGCCCGCCGCACAACACGCAACACACAACGCACAACACACACACCCGCCGCACACCGCACACCACCACAACACACAACACACAACAAGTGCTCGTAAATAAATAAATAAAACGGGCACGCCAAACGAGGGGTGGGAGAGGGACAGGGTCCCCACCTGCACGAGCAGGATCTTGGAAGGACGATCAGGGACACAGGGGAACGGGAGCGGGGAGCGCAAGTGCTCGTCTTTTCTCCTGTTCTACCACCATACATTCTTTTTCCTTCAGGCGTGCCCCAGGCAAGATGGAGGCGCTTCGCGATGCGATGGAGAAGAAGCGAAAGGAGCGGGAGGAGGCGGCCGCGGCCGGCGGCGGCGGCGGCAAGAAGAAGTGGGTGCGGCGCGGCGAGCTCGAGGCGCAGCGCGAGGCGGCGTACCGCGAGGAGATGGCGGCTGCGGAGGCGTCGCGCAAGCTGGTCGTGCCTTGCCTGCGGAGATACGAGGGGGAGGGCAGCGCGGCGGCGGCGGTGGACAATACCGGCACGGGCGCCGCGCTCGTGGGCGGACTGTCCGCTGCTGCGAGAGCGGGCGGCGTCGGCGCCGGCGGCGCGAGCAGCGCAGGCGGCGACATGGTGCACCTGGAGCCAAAGGAGGTGAAGCGGCTGCTGCGGCAGCTGGGCCAGCCGGTGCAGCTCTTTGGCGAGGAGGACGAGGCGCGGCTCGAGCGGTACCGCGCCGTCGCCGCAGCGACGGAGAAGGAGGACGACGCAGAGCTCAAGGCGGGGCAGATGTTCAACGAGACGCAGCTCTACGACGAGTCGGGCAAGGCCAAGGACGCGGCGACGGCGGCCGCCGCCGCCGAGACGCGGCCGGCCGCCGTCGACGAGGAGGAGATGGGCGGCGAGGAGGCGAACACGGTGGAGGGGACGATCTCGCGCCACTTCAAGG
>NW_005197097.1:0-1440 GCF_000372725.1 Emiliania huxleyi CCMP1516
CGCAAGGACGAGGCAAGGAGGATAGCATGCAGCGGGAGGAGGGTGCTCACGTGTGGGCAAGAGATGGGTGATGTGAGCAAGTGGTGTGAGTGTGATGGGCAAAGAGACGGCTGTGATGTGTGAGGGCGTGGTGTGAGTGTGATGCAGTGCAGGGTGTGTGCTCACCGCCCACGGGCAGAACGTGGCTGACCCTCTGATAAGTGATCTGTGATCTGTGAGGGTCCGCCCGCAGGCGCATTTTGTCAATTTTGTATACCGAGGCGGTGCCCACAGTGCCGAGCGCAGGCATGCCTCAGAGCCCACAGGTCGGACCTTGAGACAGCGTTGTAGATCCCTGGGCGAGGGTGATGGCGTCCCCGTCGGGAAGGGCTGTCTGCAGTGGTGGTCTAGACCGTCACCCCGCCAGCGGCCCGGCGGGTTCGGCTTAGACGTCCTCCATCCGTTGGCGCGCGTCCATGCGTCAATATGAGCGACTGAGCAAGTGCGGTCGATCGGGTAGATATAGACGGTGTTGAAGAGCCTCCGACTTGGGAGCGATTGAGCGCGTCACGGAGGACTTCAGGTTACCCTTGAAGCTCCTCTGACGGTTCTCGCTCCCCATCGAGCTCTTCTTGCCGTACGGCTCGGTTCCTGTTGCTGGCACAGAGCTCCCGTGCCAGCCGTCCAACGTGATAGGAACGAGTGTATCGCTTCGACGGATCGACCGTGCTTATTATCAAGACCGATGTGACGTACACAGTGACACATCAGACGACACATATTCTCCCACCCGCCGGGTCGCAAAACGCTCTCGACGAGAGCCACAAGAAGCCGTCCGCACAGGAAGCCGCTCGTCGGACAGGCGTGCTCGCTTGATGTCGGCGAGCGCATTGCGCACGCTTTGAACGGTGGCGAAGCCAAAAACACCGATGGTGGCCGTCCGCCGGCGTATGCGGCGGCGATCGGTCCCTAACCATTCGCCCGCGGTCCCTAACCCAAAAGTGGTCCGCTGCGCTTTGGTCCCTAACCAAAAAAGCACGATTCTGAAGTTGGGCCCTCCAACTGTCATGTCGGTAGTGTCCCCTGCGTCACTACGTGCCTCCCCGTCTTTGTAGCCTGGCGTTTGTGCCCCGTTTGTGCCGCGTCCCGTGCCCCCGAGTTCATTTCATATCATGTCGGTAGCCGCTCTGCACCGCTCGCTGCTGGAGCGCGGTTGATCGCGGCGCCGACGCCCACAACGTTCGAGGCCCCGAATGCCCTCTATGGGCGCCTAGAAGAAAAACGCGAATGCCGGACCGACCACAGGCACAGCCAGCTCCCCCGTGGGCCCGCTGCGCTTCGTAAGATCCATCGCTGGCAGCTCCCGGGATCGCTGCCCCCCGGCTGTACATGCATGCGCCTCCTTTCGGCCGCAATGACACTGTCCGCCGCACCTTTTCGCCACAGCTACTGCTCTGCACG
>NW_005197096.1:0-23878 GCF_000372725.1 Emiliania huxleyi CCMP1516
ACACGTCCCGGTCTTCCCGCCCCTCGGGGAAGACGCGGCCCCTGTGGGCGTTTCGTGCTCGTCTTCACGCGAGGACACGAGTGCACGGCCCCTGTGTCCACACCCTGAACCTCGCGTGCATGCCCGCTGCAGGCTGCCAGCCCGCCGCACGAGCCGCCGACGAGCGCGGCCGTGCGGGCGACTGCGGAGGTGGGCGAGGTGAGCAGCCGCGAGCTGACGCCGCGCGGCTGCGAGGAGGGGGCGGTGTGCCCGCTGCAGACGCTGCGCGACAACTACGACCGCTTCCTCGCAAAGTACGGCTCGCTCGCCTCGAGGTGCCACCTCGACGCCCCGGCCGTGGCAGCAGGCGCCACTGCCGAGAAGCTCCCACACTTCCACAATGCCGTCGCCGCACGGGCGGCCGCGCGCCAGACGGCCGCCCGAGTCTTGCGAGCCACGTCCCGCGCCCTCCTGTCGCCTCTGCTGCCACCGGCGCCCTCTGCCCTCCTCGACCTGTCTTGCCCGCCTCACCATCCGCCCCACCCTTTCCAGCAGCGAAGGACGAGCCCGCCGACGCCGCCGCCGCGGAGCCGCCCTCCGCGTTCGGGCGGCCACAGATGTGTGTGTGCGTGCCCCACCCCGCGCCGCGCCGCTGCACCACCCCGCGCCGCGCCGCTGCAAAGCTATGCGGAACCTCGCGCTCCGCTGACGCGTCCCGCCTCTCACTTGCGCGCTCTCAGATGGGTACTCGCCGCCGCCTCCGCCGGGATGCTCGCTTCGGTGGCAGGCTCGCGCACCCTCTCTTGCCGGCGCAGTGGGCGGCGTGCGTTGCGCGAGGGCTTGCTCAACGTCAAGTGTTAGCACACCCCGACCGACATCGACGGGGACAACGGTCAACGCACGCGACTCAATTTTTGTTTCTTTGGCATCAGCGATCTCAGGCTGACAGGCAGCCATGCAGGTAGCTCTCCGCGTCGTCGGGTACGGGGGTAGAGACCCGCCGCGCGGCGCAAAAGGTTGTAGCATATAGGCTCTACTGAGACTCTAGGTACCACCACTTGTTGAGGCAAACTGGGTAAATAAATATTTTTGAACGGATGAACGGCGAGGCTCGTGGTTTTTTTGAACGGTAACAAAGACCTGTTGGTGTTGCACGCCAACCCCGTGTCCGTGAACCACCGTCTAGCCAGTCCGGACAAGGCGCAAAAACAGGCATTAGCGCCTCTCGCGTGGGCACTGACGGCACTGGCGCCGGTGTACAGACTGTATAGACTACACACACGAGCTCACACGTCAAAAATATGAGCAGCAGGAGCCAGTTTGGCTCTGGGGGGTGGGTGGAGGCGAGGGCCCTAGGGGGTACCCATGCGGGGGGAGATGGGGTCCCCCAGCCCGCCGCAGGCGCCGATCTCGCATTTTTTCTTTTCCGCGCATTCTTTTACTTGTTTTCATGGGAATTCGGCGTACTTCCGCGGCCATGCTATCACGCCTTGCGACATCCTTTCGGCGCTGCTGACCGTGCCATGCTGCTCAACTGACCGCCTGCATAGCTCGCGGCCTTAGTCTTCGGCATTCAGTGACGACCTGATCGTACGGCCAGTAGGAAGGTGTCCTTCCAGCTGCGTGCACGCTTCTGACGCAATGCGCGTCACAAACTGCCTCGGATTGGCTGCTGGCACTCTCGAGGCTATGCCTACACAGCCTCGCGCGCATGGGCAGTCAAGAGGGACCATGCACCTTCTCAGGACAGCGCCGGTGCCTCTCTCTTGGACCGGCAAACGTGGTGGTCTCGTGTCACCGATGTGGGACCAGTGCGGCATCGCCTTAGGGGACCCCTAGGGTTCTGAGGGCCGGATTTTTTTAAGACCTTTTAAGAAACGAGGAGGTTTAGGAGCTGAAATTGCCATTTAAGAGATTGCAGGCACGGGGGGTCCCTCTTTTAAGACCGTTTAAGAAAATCGGCCTCGCCGGCATGCGTCGCTGGGTTCCGCGCCGTTTTCTCCAATACTGCTGTTATTAGGCACAAACCCGCCTCTGAAGACACATCTGTAAGTCTGGTGCACTGGCAGGAGCCATACTCGCATAGGGGACGCGCGTGCTAGCTGACTGTAGCCAGCTTCCCGGCCTCCGGCGTCTACCGGGAGCCTCCCGGACCATCGACCTCGGGAGCTCTCCCGCACCGTTTAAGCGTTTAAGACCGTTTAAGGAATTGGCGGCCCAGCAGCTCTTAAAACTTGCCATGGCAAGTTTTAAGCCGTTTAAGCCGCAGGCGCCCCAGGGCCCACCCTTTTAAGCCTAGGGGTCCCCTAAGGGCATCGCGCCATCGACAGCTCTGAACTGCGCCTCACCAGACACCACTGACCGGGAAGGCCGCCAAGTGGGTCAGCACCGGTCGCACATTGTGGCAGCAGTCAGCAGCGCATGTCTGATAGCTAGAGCAGCAGCGTCAGGGTCGCAGGGTCGGATCGTGTCAAGCCTCTCGCCCGGCCGGCCGTGTGCAGACGTCGGCCTGTCTGCTGTCTGGAGTGATCTGTCGGCGGTCAGTACGACCGATTAGGTTGGAAGTTTCTTATGGTTAGAGGGTCTGTATGTACTCCTCGAGATCTCTCCAAATCTGCCCTCTGATCAACCGTGATCATTCGGGAAGTCGGTGCTAGTCGAGACTAGTAGAGCCGGAGCCCCGTTTCCGCACTGCTGCGCGGCGCACGGTGCCTCCGGGGGCCCCCGCCTCCCCCCAGAGCAGTTTGGCCCCCCATGGCCCTCTGCACCGCGCCTGGCGCCCAGCCGCTGCACGCACTGCGAAGGGCCGAAGGCGCGGAGGTCGACTATCGCCTCTCGGAGAGGCGAGCAGCGCGGCGCGAGCCGGCAAAGCGGCGTGGATCCGTCCTCGTCCCCCACGAGGACTTGCCTCAGCCGCTCAGAAGTGGCCTGCAAGCGTGCGGCCGGCGCTGGTGAGCGTGAGGGATGGGCTAAACTCCCTCTCGCTGCCTCGGCGCGTCAGCTCCACCTCACCATCACCTCTTACCTCACCATCACCATCCCACCTCACCATAGCAAAAAACCATTAGCCGCCAGCGAGGTTCGAACTCGCGACCTTAGCATTACGAGTGCCACGCTCTACCGCTGAGCTACGGCGGCTAAGTTTGCTGGAGACGGTGAAACGATCGCTCCGCACCCGCCTATATAGTTGAAATGTGAATTTTCCGCGGGGACTACAAGTGAAATTTGCCGGGGACTACAAGCGAAATTCTACCGCCACCGCCAAGCCCACCGCCGCCATCGCCACACACCCCCGCCCTCTCCACCTCCTCCGTCTCCGCCGCGCCACCATCACCGCCCCCGCCGTCACCGCCGCCGCCCTCGCCTCCGCCGCCCTCGCCACCACCGCCATCCCCACCACCTCCGGCACCACCGCCTCCGGCACCACCGCCTCCCACGCTCCCTCCCCTCCACCACCGTCGCTGCCAGCTGCGTGGGCGCACGTGCGCGGCATCAAACGAGCGACCGCAAGTTACCATCCACCGCCAGGTGGTGAAGGGTGCGACGCAGTGGTCCGACACGACTGTGCACGCCAGCAGGCCAGCTCGAAGCTAGATGCTCGCTACAGCGCTGAGCACACCTATCTTCTCAGAGAGAGTTTGAGGAACGAAATTCTCTTTTCTCGCGTTTTCCTCAGTTTTCTTTCGCCGTTACAGGTTTCTTGAAGCAAGAATGGTTTATCTTATTTTCCTCGAGCGCCGGATAACCGATTCACCGCGCCCAAACTTCTTTTCTCGGCTCGCCTCGTCCGGCCCCAGCGCTATGAAAGCGCGCTCGCGAGAGGCTGCTGCCGCAGAGCAGAGGCGCGTGCGTCGACTACTCTCCCGGACTCCCGCGCGTCGCCAGTCGCCGCCACAGCGCTCACCACCTATTCTTCTGCGAGAGAGAAAGAAAGAAAGAAAGAAAACACACAACCCAAGGGAGGGAGTTTTAGCAAGAACGCTTTTCTATTTTCTTTCCCGTTCCCAGTGTAAAGAAAGAAAGAAAACAGACAGCCCAAGGGAGGGATGGGAGGACGGCACGCCGCCACCACACAGGGATTTTAAGCGTTCCCAGTGCCGTGCGTGCTTTATGAAATACTTTTTTCTTCGCCACTCCTTCGCTGCGAAGCCAGCAGCTCTGCCAGCGCGTTTCGCTCACGGCTGCTGCCGCAGAGCGGAGGCGCGTACGTCGCCTCGCTACTCTCGCGGCGAAGCAGCTGCCGCCGCCGAGACGCGACGCGGCGTCTGCCGAGGAGAGAGAGCCAGCGCGGCGGTCGCCGACGCCGCCTTCGAGCTGTTTGCCACCTCTTGCTGGCTCGACAGCTCTGCGCGGCAGCGAACATCAGCAGCAGCCGCCACACCGCCATCCGCCTCGCAGCGCTCCGCCGTCGCGGCGGGAAGGGAGCGCGGGCTACGAGGCGAAGCGCTGACACCACAGGGCATGCCGCGAAAGGAGAGCGCGCCTCGAGGCCTGCAAGTGCGCGTGCGTGCCGCGCAGTCTTGGTGGCGCGAATGTACTGTGCATCGGTAGACCTCGTGCGTGCGTGACTGTGTGTTCATCACAGAGCCACAGCCTGAGTCGCGGCGAGTCAGCGACAGCTTCAGGGTGCGTGTGTTGTAGAATGATTAAGAATGCACGCTACCATGTTGCGCGTCCGCACGCACACACGCACACACACGCGGGCCCGCACGCACACGCGTACCCGCGCACTCGCCGTCGGGCCGAAGCCCGTCAGGCACTCTCTCCCTAACCCTAGCCTTCTCCCGCGAACCCTAGTGTGTTTTGTTCATCTAGAAAACCCCGGCTCTATGAGATCATGGAAAAAAGCATGAAATCTATATGAAGCGTGATTTCATACCGGATTTGTGATTTCACAACGCAAGATTCATGGGCTTGATATCACACTCCGACCGTGAAATCACAGCTGGCTGGCGCGAGCGAGTGTCCCGTGTTCATAGCAGATACATGTCAGTGTTCAGGCGGAACAGCGGATCCTCTGCGTCGAGAGCGTCAGCCAGGCTCGCTATGATTGCGGCCCGGTATCGCACCTGCTCGCAGCTCACTACCCCGTAGTGAGGGCTATTCGCGCGTGGGTGCCCCCTGTGGCGGCGGCTTCCGGGTCGCTTCGACCACCGGAAGGCCTCAAACGGACCGACCGCCTCGCGGGGGGTCAGGGGGCGGATGCGCGCAGCATCGAGGTCGTGCAACGAGTCGAGCCATCGGATGTAGCACAGCTGCTCTGGCCCAAGGTAGCGCGCGATAAAGCAGAGAATGAGCTGGCCGTACCACAGCTTGCCCTGGCCATCGACATCCACAGCAACAAAGACAGGGGCCTCGCCGGTCGGCCGCACCTCTTGCCGCGTCTCATCCTGGCAGAGGGCGGCGTGTAGCTTCGAGCCGCCTCGCTCTGCTGCGCGGAAGTTGGCAGGCCATCGCTGCACTGCCACGCCCGGTCGAACCTCAAGTAGCGAAGAAGTGAGGCTGGGCATTCCACCGGGGAACGAGGCGTCGTCGCTGCCGCCGCCCGTGGCTTGATGCAAATACAAGGCCACGGAGAAGGGAAGCTGAAGGAGGGAAGGGTGGATGTTTTGCGCAGCCCCAAGGTCGATTCGGCACACCGTCTCTCGAACCCCCATCAGCCGGCTGGGTGGGCCAAGCTGCGGCGACGCGAGAGGCGGCGGAGGCGCAGGCGAGGCGTCGGCCCTCTCCGCAAGTTGCAGCAGCAGCTTGAGCAGGTCGGTCCGACTGACCACCGTCGTCATCTGCTCCTCGGCACCGTGAGGGCCACGGTGGTAGTTGGTGCGTCTCCACGGCTCCTTGGCATTGCTCTTGTTGAGGAGCTCGCCGTACGCGTCGTTGTAGTAGAGCAGGCTCCCTCGCCCGGTCGTCCAGTCGGCAAGGTGCGCACCGGCAGCGTGGAACTTAATGGAGTCCTCAAAGTGCTCCTTGCCAAAGAGGGAGATGGCCAGGTCCTGCCACTGCTCGTTCAAATCTGAAGCGTATCGCAGGCTCCCGTCAGTGTGAGCTCTGCGGTACATGAGCTCCAACCACTCAAAGTAGACGGTGAAGAGCTCGAGCAGCTGGGGGCAGCCGGGGGAGATGTCGACGAGGAGCAGTCGCCAGAAGCGGAGGATGTCTCTCAGCGTGTCGGCAGAGGCAATCTGGCCGAACTTGACAGTTCCCTCCCATGGGTCGAGTGGATTGATGTAGGCTCCGTACAGGTAATGCGAGATGCCTCGCGAAAATGCGCATTTGGTCATGTGCAGCGGGACGACGCGCGCCGTGATCCAGGCATCGATCTGCTTGCCCAACGCCTTGAAGTCACGGGAGGAGAGGCTGCTCTGCATCAGCTGGAAGGTGCACTCCATCAGCTTCTGGCCAGTGCCGTGCTCGCAAAAGTGCATCAGCGGGATGGCCGTGCCCTGGAAGACGTCCAGGCCCACCACCTCAAAGGCCGGGTTGGGATCAGGGTGGAGCCCGAGAGGCCGGGTGTGGTCCGCGCGCGCTGCCGCCGAGTGCGGGTGGAGAGCCCATGCCCGACCGATGTGCGCACGCTGGGTGGCGTTGCTCCGCAGGTCAAAGCTCTCGTGTGACCAGAACCCCGGCCCCTTCCTGGCGTAGCACATCCAGCACGCCTGGTTCTGCAGCGTCTGCGTCACCTGCGCAATCTTTGGGTAGTCGAGCGACAGCCCGAGCACCACGGGGTAGATGCGCTCAGCCTGGCCGTGCGCGCCAACAGCGGTGGTACCAACCAGGGAGATCATGCTCCTGTCTCGCATGCCACTGAACAAGTGTCGCATCTGCGCGCGAAACAGCAGCTTGCGCACAGTTGTCTTGCGCGCGTCAGACACCTCAAGCATGGCTCGGTCAGGCACCTTGGACAGGTACGAGAGGAGCATTCCATTGGAAGGCTGCCGGGCCTGCTCCAGTGGAAGAGCCAGGCTGGTGACGGACACGGGGCAAGCCGAGCGCTCGCCGTTCTTGGTGAGATTTGTATCGTCCCAGTACAGCTTGAGCGCAAAAGCGATGGCCGAGGGGTCCCGAGCCTGGATGGCGCCACAGAGCTCGAGCAGCACATCGCCCGAGTAGGGATCCGCGTAGACGCGGTCACCACTGCTGCGCTCGACGAGCCGCCGTGGGCGACAGTGCTCCGGCGTCACAAAGCGGAAGAGGAAGCGGGCCATCGCATCCAGCTTCCGATAGTGCATCACGACAGCGACCGGCGGCTCACCTGGCGTCAGCTCCACCTCGATGGTGACTGTGTGAAATCGAAGCCCGAGTTTGTCGAGCAAGCCATCCACCACCGCTCGCATCGGCGACAGTCCACGCCGTGCATCAATCAGCAGCGGTTGGAGCGACCCGACCGTGTCCTCCTGCTCGCGAGCGATGGCCGAGGGCGTGTCATGGTTGGAAGTGCCGATGAGCTCCTGGTGTGCATACCACCGGAACGTGCGCATATTGCCAAAGAGTGCGCCCAGCTGGATGTCAGCAAAGTACGGCGGCGGCAGAGGCGGACGCGGCGACACTCGCGGCTCGCCTGGCTTCCGCCGAGCTTCTCGGCGCTCGTGCTCACGCTGCGGCTGCTCCGCCTGCTGATCTGCGACGCGATGCGCGTCGCGATCGAGTACCGCGTGTGCTGCTGCGTCGAGGTCGCCAGGGTGTGCGTCGCGGATGTGCCACGAGAGCTGTGTGTAGCTACGGCAGACGCGGCCACAGTCGGAGCACACGAAACGCGCCAGTTCTTCGGTTGTTGCGCGCTCGACCAGCTTCGCTGAGACAGAAAGAATTTCGTGCTCCACTTTGTTATTGCGAGGGAAGACGCATATTCCAAACCTGCAAACCACCTCGAGCGAGTTTATCGTTCCTCAGGGCAGCTCCATTCCTCCATTCACCGCGCGCTAAGGCCGTTTTTTCTCTTTCTCTCTCATGGATGAATGGCGTCTTGGTGTGCACGTTGTGTGCAGTGGAAAAGAGAAATTAGTTTATACACGACATGCTGCTGCCCCAAGCTGGCACCACCCAGAAAAGCATGTCTTGAAATGCGTCTGCAGCCTGCAAGCAGCCGTATTCTCTCTCTCTCTCTCTCTCTTGAAGAATGTCGCCGGCTTTTTCAGCAAACTACTTCCCTTTACACCGAACACAAGAACACAGCACCTAGACCGCGCGATTCGCGCATTCGAGGCGGGAGCGGCAAAGGAATCTTCGTTCGCGCTCAAAATTCACGGACCATGATTCCACGGTCGCTTCTTCAACCGTCTCTCTCGGGCAGACTTCAACATGCCTCAGAAGCGCCAGCGCCGCGCTCCCCGTGTCAACACGACACCCGTCACCGACCAAGCTGGCAAGACAGAGGCCAAGACGCTCCAAGACCTCCACCCGGAGCCGACTGCCGAGGCGCGCGCCTGCTTCGCAGCGACCGCCACGCCAGCGCTGCGCTCTTGAACGCTTCTTCGGTGCCCCACACAGGCTGACGCGCGCAGCGAGAGCGACTCCTCGGACACATCGTACGCGCCATCCGAGTCGGGCTCGGCCGACGGCCTCGGCGGCGACATCCTCTCCTCCGTCGAGGGCTCTGAGGGCGGCGTCTCTGACCCCGAGCTCGAGGAAGACGAGTACGAGAAGGCTGCGCGGGCCGAGGACTCCAACGGCGCGGACGACCCCAACCGCGAGTTCAACCAGGCGCTGCTCACGCAGGCGATCACCTCCCTGCCCAACAACATCGCCACCGCCCTCGTCTCGCAGCTCATCCCGGCGCTGGGCGGCGGCGCCGCCGCCGCTGCCGGCCCGGCCGGTGGCGGTGGCGGCGGTGGCGGCGGTGGCGGCGGTGGCGCTGCCGCGGCGGGCGCCTCCCCGTACTGGCAGCCTACTCCCGACCGGCGGACGTTTGGCGGCAAGCGCCACGTCGTCGTGCGCGCCATCAAGGTGTCGCCGAGATTGCCCGAGATTGCCCGATATTTGCCTGAGATCGATCGAGATCGCCCGAGATCGCTCCATACAAACGCCTGAGGCGCCATGTCATTGTGCGCCCCATCCAGGCGTACATCCTCGCCCAGCTCGACGAGACCGTTGCCGGGCTCTCCCTCGACGACATCCTGCCGGGGGTCATCGCTGCGCTGCCGCTGCCCGACAACACCGGGTCCAAGGTGCTGCTCAAGACGCAGTTCAAGCAGAACCTCCGTGCGACGCTGCGCGAGGCGGAGTCGGAGCTCAACACCGACCTCCGCAACCAGTTGCTCCTCATCTACTCGGGCATCATCCACCGCGTCATGGTGCACGCCTCCAACGCCACTCTGCACGCGGCGGCCAAGGCGGAGCACGTGGCGCTGTTCGCTGGGCTGGTGGCAGCGCCGCCCGGCTTCAAGCTTGAGGGCGAGGACGAGTTCATGTTCGCCTTCCACGCCGCCGTCGACCCGCAGAACCACACGCTGCTGGCCTTCGCGCACAAGGAGTGGCCCGCGCTCCTCCAGCAGTACCTCACCTTCCTCCCGTCGGGCCGCTCGCGCACCATCACGCTCAAGTTCGTGGCTTACACGGTGATGTCGCTGTGGCAGACGCTCACCTTCGTCCCAGACACCGAAGGTGCGTGCGCACCTTCTGCGGCGAGAGAAGTCGCCCACACCTCACCAGTTCTGTGATCTGTGCCTGTGCCTGTAGGCGTGCTGCAGTACGGCAAGCGCAACCGCGAGACAGGCTCTTCCGCGCGGTTCGAGAGGATCAAGGCGTGGCTGCTCGACGCCGACGCGTGCCCGACCAAGTGGGAGCCGCTGCTCCGCATCCGCGAGGCAGCGGCCTAGGCGGCTGTGCCAGCAGCCTTGCGCCAGGGCGCTGCCAGCGCGACTCATCGCGATCTGGGGCCGCTCAGGAGGCGCCGCCCCGGTGCGAGGCTTCCTCACGAGAGACTAGGCCTCTAGGAGCGAGAGGCAGCTACGAGCTGAGCCTTTCCGCCAGTGGTGCATTGCGCACACCCGCGGATCTCGCGCCCAGTCTCTCTAGTTTCTCCCACTCTCTCTGCATGTCATGTCCCTCGCGCGCTATGGATGAGTGAGTGTGTGTGTGTGTGCACCGCTTGCGCGGCGCGGTGTACGCTCTCGCCTCATTTATCGAAGCATGTGGGACGAAATAAAATGCATGCTGCCTGTGGGGCTGGGGGGACCGTCGTGCTAGCCGCACGGGCGTGCCCCCCGAGTCCCTCCCCGCGCCGGAGCCCCCCTGCAGTCGAGGGAGTCCTCGTTGGCGATGAAGGTGGCGACATCGAATCGCGGCCGACACACGTCACGTGGGAGGAATGGGCGATGAGCGGGAACGATTGCGCGCTACGACGCCGACTCCGCCGTGCTCGTGGCCGCCAAGCAGAAAGCCGCGCTCCAGGAGCACGCCAAGATGCAATGGCTCGCTTGCTTCGATTCAGCTCTCTCGGCAGCAGAAGTGGGGCTGGAGCGGGTGGGGGTGGATGCCGATTGAGGGGGGAGCGTCTCCAGCTGCGCTAGTCGAGGGACTCGGTAGTTGTGACCCCCCTGAGTGAGGACAGGAGAGATAGAGCGTTTTGTGGTGTTGGTGTACGCAATAGCGGGACAGGGTGGTTGTTCTCTCTATCTCCTCTTCTAGCTCTTAGCATGAGCTGCGCCCGGTGTCCGACCCCTTTTGCGCAGCAACACCTTAAATTTCATGGCCCCCAAATTCGGGTCGGAGCGTAGCGGAGTGGGCCCCGAGTTTGAAAAGGGCGACGGACGCTTGCGTCCTAGCCTCCAACAACGCCTCCCCGGCGCAGAGGGGCCCCCGGAGGGATGCACAACCGCTCCACGCCACGCCGCTTGCGGCGGTCCTCTTCCCAGCTCCGCTGAGGGCCGGTGCGTTATCTTTTTCTGCGAAGTCCTTCCAAACTCGCCCGTGTCGCAACCCGCCACTCCCGTTCCTCGCCCACACATGGAGCCCGGCTCCAGCGTCCTCGCCATCCTCAGCAACCACGACCCGCGCGCCTGGACCGGCTCCGCCTGCGACGGCGGCGCCAACGCGACGTGCAACCTCCGGCTCTTTGAGGCGGCGATAGCGCGAGGCGCGGCGGCGGGCGCCGGCGCCGTGCTCTTCCCCGAGGGCTACGCGCTCAGCCCCGATTTCGGGACCGAGCCGTGGATCTCGCCGGCGGGCGCCACGCCGTGCGCGGCGGCGCGCACAACCCAAGGAGACTCGCCGCTCCAGTCCGGGCTGGCGTGCGCGGCGAGGCGGCAGCGCGTGGCGGTCGTCGCCAACGTGCTCGTCCGGATGGGCGGCGGCGAGAAGCAGATTCGCGAGGTTGTGATTGACGCGGCGGGCGCGGTCGTCTCCTCGTACGGCAAGCGGCACCTCTTCCCCTCGGAGCGGTGGCCGCTCGGCTTCTCTCCCTCGAGCGACGCGCCGACGGTGGCGCCGCTGCTCGGCGGCCGCGTCGGGCTGCTCATCTGCTACGAGGGCGTCTACCCGGAGCTGAGTGGCGACTGGAGTCAGGTGGATGGCCCGCCCACGCGCGCCGGGCCTCGCGGCTCTGGATTCCGGCTCCGGCTCCCGGACGTGGGAGACGCGGGGCGCAACCCACGCCAAACCGCCCCACGCCACCGCGTGCCGGGGCGCGCGGAGAGAAGCTGAAGCTCGCCTCCCCTCGCCTCAGGTGGACGGCCTCCGGCGCGACGGCGCTCAGGCGCTCCTCTGGTCGATCGGGTCGCACTTGCCGGTGGATGCGGGCGCCGCGCGCCTTGCGCGGCGCACAGGGCTGCCCGTGCTCGCGTCGGCCGATGGCGCGGCCGCGCACGCCGTCGCCGCGACCGGCGCGCCGCTGCCGCCATCCCGCAGCGTTGCGCTGCGTGGGGCCGTCGCCGGGTACGTGGGCAACGCGTCGCTTCGCCTCTGGCCCCTCCCGGCGGCTCCTCTCCGCAGAGGCGCGCAAGACATGCGGCGTGTCTGGACCCGAGCGCCCGAGCTGACCGCAAGCTGACCCTCGATACTCGGACTTTCGATACATATTTTGCCGACTCTAGTTGCCGTAGCCATCTCCCAGCCCCAGAGCCCCCACTTTCCTCCTTTCGAGTGACGGTGTTCACACGTTGTATACTAGCGGCCCCCGCTGCCCGCTCGCGCTGCGCCCCGACCAAGACCGACGCGCGTGTGTGTGTGTGTGGTACACCGCGTGCGTGGCCCGCCCTTGTAGGGCCCGCCCGAGCTCCGCGGGGAACGGCGCGCGCCCCTCCCCGTCCCGGCGGAGCTGGGTGCGGCAGACGGGCCGCCCACGGGTCGGTTCCGGGCCGATTTGCATTTGGGGCGCCGTTCTGTCTAGTTCTCCTGGGTCAAATCTCTCAAAATCGAGCTTGACAGTTAAAAATCCAGTAAAAATCTCGCCCCCACGGATGGTACTTTTTGATTTTTTTTGGCCACGATCGTCGCCCGGGCCCGTGAGCGCATAGGGAATCATCTTCAACTTCGCCAAAGAGGTTGGCAGCCCGAGCGCCGTCGACCGCACCGACTATGCCACAGCCTCCGGCAGCGCCCGGGGCTTCGCCCAGCACCACTCGCAGCAGCTCTCGCGCGCCGCCGTCTGTGGCGACGCGCAAAACATCAACAACGCTGCTCGCAACATGCGTGTCGCGCACTCGTTCATGACCGGTCTCAATGCCCCACCCCCCTGCGCGCGGCCGCGGGCCTTCTAGGCCCGCGGGTAGTCTCCCCCCATCCCCAGGGCCTCCAGGGCTCGCACCTCAACCTCTCACAGACCAGCGCACAGCGCCATGGGACGTATTAAGAATTCTGGATTCAAGAATTCTTCTCAATAACAAGGCTGTGATCGGAGGGTAAGAGGGTATACTGTACGCTCGACGGGCACCTTCGGCGTGGCGCTTCGCTTGCCCCGCTCGCGACGCACCAACCAACGGTCCACACCCATATGCCACCCTCGCCGGCGCTGCCGCTCTGGCCGGGCGTCCCTCCGCACGACCGCGCTCCGGCGGACGCCCTCGTCAGCCGCATCGGCGGCGCGGTTCTGGGCGGCCCATCGCCGCCGGCTCTGACTCCGTGGCTCCTGCAGCCGAGCTCGCAGCCTCGCCCCCTGGTCGTGGTCATGCCCGGGGGCGGGTATGTCCGGCTGAGCACGGTCGACGAGGGCGAAACGGTGTGCGAGTGGCTCAACTCAATCGGATACCACGCCGCGGTCTTGGTCTATCGTGTGCTCCGGCTCCACCCGGCGCCGCTGCTGGATGCCCGGCGCGCCATCCAGCTCGTTCGTCAGCATGCACACGAATGGGGTGTCTCGGGCGTCGGCGTGATCGGCTTCAGTGCTGGAGGCCACCTCGCTGGCCACGTCGCTCTCTCCTGGGACGCAGCTCTGGCGCGCCGGCTCGATTCGCAGATGCGTGAGGAGGGCGATCGACCCGCCTCGAAGCTGGCGCGGCCAGACGCGGCGCTGCTGGCGTACCCTGTGGTGTCAGCTCACAACACGAGTGTTGTGCGCGCGGGAGGAGGGAGCTGGCGCTGCAGCAGCTTCGCGTGCATTGGGCCCAAGGCGGCGGGGCGGCGCGCCAAGTTGAGCGGGAGGCCATCCGAGAGGCCCCTTCGCCACCACGGTTCGATCGCCACACTGCTCGACTGGGGCGCGGACGCGTCGCCACTGGGCAACGAGAGCGATGTCTCCCTCGAGGACATCGCCCGCGCCGCCGCGTCGCCGCCGCCGCCCTTCTTCATCTGGCACACCGAGGATGACTCTGTCGTGCCCAGCGAGAATAGCGAGGTGCTCGTGCGGGCGCTGCGCGCGCGCTCCTTTCCGGTGGAATATCACCTGTTTCAAGGGAAGCATCTCAAGCACGGGCTCGGCATGGCCTCCAACCTTGCGGCGCGCCGCGACGTGGAGACTGGGCGGTGGCCCAAGCTCGCGGAGGGGTGGCTACGGCGGGTGCTCCCTTGAGATTACATAGTCCCTTGATGGAGACCAGTCCAAGCGTCTCTGTGATCGCTCAGGTCCGCCTCAGTTCTTTCTTTTTAAGAAAGAAAGAAAACGGACAACCCAAGGGAGGGTGGATGGGACTTGGGAGGACGGCACGCCGCCACCACACAGGGATTTTAAGGAGAGGAGTGTGGTGCTAGCCGTCGCCCACCCTAGGGCGTCCGCCTCTTCCTATCTCCCTTCGCAGTCTCTCGCCGATTGCGATTCTCGCTGCAACCTTCATGCCACCTCGCGGTCGTCCCACTCTCGTCGTTCTCTCCCTTGTCGCTTCTTCCTCTGTCGCGTCGCTCTCCTCTGCCTTTTTCTTTTGGACCGGGGTGAATTCTTTTTGGCACGTCAGTGCTCTCGCATGCCGCCGGCCAAGCGCAGTCGACGTGACGACGCCCCAGCCAGTTCCACGGCGGCGGACCTTCATCTCCTTCCCGGTCTGGAGGCGGCTCACGCCGCGGCGCGTCTCGCCTACTGGTCGGATACGTACCGTGCTGAGGTGCCTTCGCCCACCGTGCTCCGGGGCGTGCTCAGCGCCGAGGAGGTCGCAGCCTGCTGCGCGCTCGCCTCCGCCTCTGGCCGTCGCTCAGAGCCTACCACTGCCTGGAGAATCCCGCCGCCTGTGTGCCCAGCGCTGGCCGAGTGCGTGAGCTCCCGCGCTCCGTGGCAGCATCCTTCTGCCCTCGGTGACGGACCGGCCACCCTTGTGTCCCCGCAGCGCTTGCTTTGACGTCGTCTACACCGCCGAACACGTGGCGCTCTTCCTGCACCGTGACGGCCTGTTTGCAGACAGGTGCAAGCACCTCCTTGCCAAGGCGACAGCGTGCCAGAGCTGCTCCCGAGGCCGGCATTACTCCCCACCGACCACGACGCGCCACTCCAGGTGGTGCGCGCGATGCGAGAGGGCGGGCGCGTCGACCCGGCCACAGAGCTGCAGGTGCGCTGCGTCGAGCTGCACTCGTACTCCGAGGGAGGCGCGCGGCCTCACTCTCACGCACGCACCGACGCGGCCGTGCCTGTGAACACGCGGCAAGCCTTTGGAGACCCTCCCCAGGAGCGCTCGACGCGCCGCTGCACCGCGACTCTGGCTCGCTGCTCACCTTGTCGGTGCAGCTCTGCGAGGCGGGCCGCTTCGAGGGAGGCGACTTTGTCACCTTCCGAGAGGGCGAGCCGGAGAGGCACCGCCTCGAGCTAGGCGGCCGCCCCCACCCATCTGCGCTCTCTGCGCCGGCCGCCTGAGTCGCCCCGCCCCGCCTTGCGAGCCGCAGGCGACGGAGTGCTGCTGAGCTCGATGGAGCTGCACAATGTCACCCGGGTCACCCGCGGGACTCGCGTCTCCCTCGTCGTTGAGCTCTGGTCCGAGCCGGCCAACAGCCACGACCGGTTCGAGTAACTAACTCACTTATTGATTGACGTGCACGCGCTGCTCAAACCGCACTTATGCCGCGGTTGACTGTCACTCTCTCGCCAGCTCGCACTGAGACTGACCCTCAACAGTCCACACACAGTTTTTATATGGGGTTTTTGCAAGCGTATTTTCACTCTCTCTCGCCGGTCGCGGGCGGGGCGGGGGGCCCCGGGGGCGGGGCGCGGCCATAGTATTGTACCCCTTACTTATGTACTATCCTCAACGGTCTTAGTAGATAGAGTAGCGTAGTAACTGGTTGGGTAGGGACGGTAGTAGTATCTAAGTTCTGAGCCTGGAGGCCTAACGGGTCTAAGTGTGGCTAGCCACGCTGGAGTGCTTGCGCGGTCTAAGATATCAGCGGGAGCCTCTTACATCGGCTAAGTCGGCCGTGGACGGCCTGGGGCCAAGAGGCTCCCACCGTGATCAACGTACAACGATACGGCGCAGCCCCCAAATTTTCTTCGCCTGCGGCATGGCCTGCGGCGGGCGATCGATCCTCCTCATGCTCAGCAATCGCCGCTCAGCATCCTCCTCTTCCGATTCTCGTTGCTGCTTCTTGAGCGCAATCTTAGGCGACTTCTAGCCAAACAGTTCTCACAAATAGCCTCAAGCTCAAACAAACGCATGTCACATGTCAGAGAAGCCTGTGTATGCTGGTCCTCTTTGAACGATCCGCGCGTGAGGTAGCATAGGGCCTTGTTGGCAGCAGCCAGCTTGTTGCGCTGCTTCGTTGCGATGAGCTGATTGGGATCGCAGAAGTGCATGCCAAGCACCGCCACGATCTTGAAGCAGAACACATTGCAACCGCATCGTCCGCACTGCCATCGGCATGCCGCGCCCGCCGCTTCGCCGCAGCCGCCTTAAGGCACGCATAGCGGCAGCACATGGTACGTTGCGCGTAGTTGAGCAGGCGTTGCGCGCCAAAAGTAGCGCACTGGCCCTGGGAGAAGGCGATATGGGGCGTCGTGCGCGGCGCGGCATACGTTGGTCGGGACGCGTCCAGGACCAGGTATTTTTCGGGTAAACCTGAAGGCTTTTCAGGTATACCCGAGTTTTACCCGGAGTTGGCCTTATGTCGTCTAAGTTCATGGCCCCTGACCATACAGCGTCTAAGTCCGAGCCCGGCTCCGTGCGGGGGCTAAGACCTAAGTTGAGCGCTTCGCTCGCTGCAGAGGCTAAGTGTAGAGCGACCCTCTAGCCCTACTACCCAACCATTGCGTAGTACATGGCATATGCTACCGCTTAGTGGGCACATGTGCGCGCGCGAGCGGCGGCCCCACCATCTTGAGCGTGTTCAGAGATCGTCTGAGGGGGTGCGCGAATCACAGAGAAAGAATCTTACAACAAAACTCCCTCGCACAACACTGGGCACGGGACTGGCGCGCACTGGGAGAGAAATACTCTGAGCCCTGGCCTCGACACCTCGACACCAAACCTCGACACCAACTCGACACCAACTCGACACCTCGACACCCCATGCCAACTCGACCAACTCGACACCCCTCGACACCCCTCGACACCCCTCGACACCCCCTAGGCTGAAACCATGCTCGACCGTGTCAAGGTGCCAAACTCGACACCTCGACACCCCTCGACACCCCTCGACACCGTTCGACACCCCTCGACACCGCTCGACACCGCTCGACACCGCTCGACACCTCTGATGATCCTAACACAGCAGAGATGTAGACCCATTGGAGTCAGAGTTAGAAATCAGGGTTGCAGCAGCAATCAAACTTGGCTGGCAGTACTTTCATCCCTGAGTTGCAGCCTCTCAAGTTCTAGCTCAAGTTGCAGCTCAGTTGCACCCCTGTTGATGCAGCAAACATGGCAGTACTCAGGTAGCCCTCAGGTGCTGCACAGCACCTTGTACAGTGGCAATGAATCCTCACACCAGTGAGCTTGTGCCATGAGTGCAGACCTGTGGTCCATTGCGCTTTGTGCACTGGCGACGCTCGGCTGCAACGGCGACGCTGCAGCGGCGGCGACGCTGCTGCGATGGGGTACTGGCAGCCCTTAGCTGCTGGACAGCACCTTGTGCAGTGGCAATGTCCACTGACTCATGGCACCAGCCTTGTGCCATGAGCGCTGTGGTCAGTTGCGCTTTGTGCGCCGGTGACGCTGCAGGGGCGACGCTGCTGCAGCGGCGACGCTGCTGCGGTGCTGCGCCTGCACAGTACCTTTGTGCACAGTGGCAATGACTCCCGGCACTTGATGTCCTCAAATGTCCACAGAGAGTATACTGGTTGTGCTCAGGTTGTGCTACATCAACAGGGTGCAACTGAGGCTGCAACTAAGGGATGAAACAGCTTTGCAACTGCTGCCCAAGTTTTGTTGATGGGCTGCAACTGCATCCTGCCACCTTGGACACCTCGACACCTTAGACGCAAAACCCCTTGACAACACTCGACACCTGCTCGACACCCTCGACACCCTCGACACCCCTCGACACCCCTCGACACGGTCAAGCATGGTTTCAGCCTCGACAGGCCTCAACAGGCCTCGACAGGCCTCGACAGGCCTCGACAGGCCTCGACAGGCCTCGACACCTCTATCCCTCGACAGGCCTCGACAGCAGCTCGACACCCTCGACACCGGGCCTCGACACCTCGACACCAGGGCTCAGGAAATACTATTTCAAATACGGACCATTTACGTTTACACGAGTCAAGACAGTGAACACAGGTTCAAGACCGGCTCGCAGCAAACGTCACGCTTCGCGATCGCGACACCGCCCGGCGCTATTCCCTGAGCCCGCTTTGCCTCACGCTCACCGGCTGGCGGTGCAGACGCCAGAGGAGGAGCGGGCTCGTCCGTGTCCAGCTCCATGTAGCTCGTGGGCGGGGACGCTGGTGGCGGAGGCGGCGCGGCCGATATTGGTGTCGATGCTGGGGCCATTGGTGGGCGGCCGTCCTGCGCACCTTCAGCAGGTGGATCCCTCTCACCCTTGCAATCAGCACCATCGCTCCAACGCTGCCCTCCTTTAGCCGCCCTCCTCCCCCGTCCGGCCTCCTGTCCAGCCTCCCCATCCTCTCCTGCCTCCTACAGGTTGAGATTCCGACTCAGAACATAGTAGGTCGGGCACTGACTATCTGGGCTGTTGGGGCACAAGCCACGAGCCAAGTCCAAAGGCCACTCTCCCCCCCCGCCGCTAGCGAAGCGCGGCTACGTCCTCACCAGCAAGCGAACAACGTCGTGGCATTCGTTGCGAAGCGCGAGGAAGTGTGCTGTCCCTCGCCGCTCCCGAGCCGTTAGGTGGCTGCCAAAGCGATCGAGCAGCAGCCGCACAACCTCCACGTTCCTACAGTTGATCATCTGTCGGTCGCAAAGAAGTCGCCGCTCCCTGCCGGTAGGGACGGTTGGGCTGCCCGCTCTCGCAGGCGAGGTGCCACGGGCTCATGCCGTAGCGGTCCTCGGAGAGGAGCTGACACGGAGAGTCCTAGATGGCAGGGGTAAGAAGCTTGCGTAAACCTGAGGCGAGGCGGCTAGTCGTGTCGGGGTGGCGCTGCGAGCCTGCAAGAGGGCCACGACTGCTTGCAGATGGCCGCCCGCCTGAGGTTGCAGGTCACACGCGCTCAATTCCCTCGAAAACGTGTATCCTTGCATCCGCCACACTGCCATGCAATCTGGTGCGTGTCTCATCCCACAGCTGTGTGTCGCGCCTTGTCCTCCTCGCTGCTCGTTTCTCCCACCAAGCCTATTGTGCAATCTAGAATGCCCACCGCAGCAAGGTGTAGAGGCGTTTGGCGGTCTGAGTCCACCTGTGCGATCCAATACGCGATGGTGCCCGCGCACCGGTGCTACTGCGCTACCGGGCGTCCTATGCGGCGAGCGACTTGGTGCCCAAGGGATCTGGGTGGCAGGGTGTGGGATGCCAACGGACAATGTCGGTCGACGCTCCATGGGCGAGCAGCAGCTTGATCGACTCAGCCTGGCCCGCGTCACTAGCGAGGTGCAGCAGGGTGTGCTCTTCCTCGACGGTGGCGTTCACGTCTAGAAAGTGCTCATGGAGCCAGCTGCCCAGCACGTCTGTGTCGCCCGCCCTTGACGCCGCAATGGCTCCGTGGACGTCGGGCGGTGGCAATGGAGCCACGGCGGTCCGGCGTGGAGACCAAGGGCTCAGAGAGGCAAAGAACGGGCCTGTGCGAGGAGACGCGCCGCTCCGACACGGATCCGCTCCCGTGCTGTCCGCCTTTGCGCGCTCTGGCATGAGCGGGGGGCTTCAGTTACATGGGAGAGTTCGCGGGTTTCTTTTATTCATTTTCAAATATTTCTGCCGCGAACGGATGGATGGATGCGGCTTGCGGCCTGTCTCTCCACGTGCATCCTACCAATCGTGAAAAATATTATTGTGCTAAAAGCAGTACACGGGTAGAAATAATCAAACAAAACAAAAAGAAATCTAAAGCATACATGTAAGAAAATGTCAGCAGTCCTCCTCCGGGAATGTACTACACACATACACTCGGGCCGAGAGGGAAAAGGCCCTTGACTTTGCTCAGGGCGCAGGGCAGGTTGACGGCGTCTGGACTCTGGTACCTCGACTCCAAGAAACTGAAGCTTGCACTCGACAGGTGGGAGCGGAGGAACGACTCCGACGCAAGCTCTCTCCCACAATCTCTCGCACAATCTCTCGATGTCTCGAACCCAGTGAGCGCGGCAGTGATGACTACCCCATCCTCTCCGAAGATTCGTTCACCGGCTTCTCAGACTGCGCTGAGTGGTAGGGCCCCAAGGGCCTAGAAATCGCGCCTGCCTCTCCCTTTTCTCCCAGTAAGCTAAAAGTACGTACACTGAGAGAGAGAGCGAGAGCACTTGGAGCACTTTGGAGTGCAGTCATCAGCCTCACATCCAGGACCGGGGAGCTGAGGAGATCCCTTTTCTCCACTCGAGAAAAGCCGGACTTGCGACTCAAGGATTGACGGCCTTCCCGCTTTGCATGCGACATGGATCCCAAGCCGAGATCGACGAGTTCTTCACCATCGCAGGTGTCGACCCGACTCGCCAGCGACGACTTTGCCATCGGGACGCAGACGCGCGGCATGTGTCGGGCGCTTGCCGCTTTCGTGTCAGCTCTTCGCTTGGCCGTCGTCGCTCTCGGGCTGCACATGTCCTCTTGCCCGGATGCTGGCGAGCGCTGGGAAGCGACGTTGGAAGGTGACACCTCCCGATCATGCATCGACACACCGGGGATGAAACAGGAGTGGTGGAGACTGAAAGGCGTGCACTGCGCGTCGCCGCCCCAGCCGCGATGGCGATGGCAGCTTGCCGCGAAGGGTGGCAAAGGCTGCCGCCTGCGACCGTGTATCCACTAGTACTGTCCACTAGAGTTGTGCACGATGTTTACTGCTTTTAGCATACATGTTTCGCTCCCGCGAAATTCGAAAGGTAGAGCACGCGAGGGGGGGCCTAGGCGCGAACGCTGCGCGCGAGGAGGGGCGGTGGGCCTCGCCCTGCCAGGCCTCCCCCTTGACCGAATCCTTGGGCCCGGCCCATTCTCATAGGCTGCTCCCCACACCAGCAGCCGAGAGTGCGGGCGCGTGGGTCGCCAAACCACAACGAAAGTCTTAGAGTAAGATGTATCGCGCCCCTTCGCTTGGGGGGGGGGGGGGGGGCGGGGAGAGGAATCTTCGCGCCATCGCGCATGGTGAGCTATGAACTAAGGTTATTCGGGTCCCTTTAGGGAGGCAAACCCTGCCCGCCCCCTAGAGCCCCAGGTAAGGCCCAGGTGTGTGGCAAGGCCCAGGTGGCCAAAATCACCCCGTTTTGCCCATTTTCGGTCATCCGTCAAAATATCTGAAGATCCTACAATAGGATTCTCCCCAAACCTTGCTTAGCTGATCCAGCCTGGGGAGAGGACCAGCCCTGGGCAAAGAAACCAGCACCTCATCGGGCTTCCCTGAGCGTCACAGCTCGGTGATCGCGCCGGCCGGACACCACTGAGACGGCCGTTCTGGGCATTGAACGGGACCTTCGGGGGCAAAGATATGGGCTCTATGGCTCAGACTGGACTCCTCTTGGTCCCTTCTGATGCCCTAGGCCACACCTGGGCCTTACCTGGGGCTCTCTAGGGGGCGGGCAGGGTTTGCCCCCCGAACTGGCCCGAAGAACCTTAAGCGCACCCAGCGGGCCGGATGATCGGGAATCGGGCTACGGGCTAGAGAGCCCTGGCCATGGGGGTGCACGTTCGCAGCGAGGGGGCCGTCAAGTAAACACGGGTCTCCGAGGGCGATAGCGCCGGGTTCCCTCAAGTCCGCTTCGCAAGGTCTTTTCTCTCCTTTCCCTGGGGGCACCCCGCATTCCTCTTTCTTCCCGCACGAAGAAATTCTTCTGCTTCCCTTCGGTGTCGCTCCTCATCGCAAACTCCGTCAAGCAGTTCACCTTCGGGTTGCACTGAAAAAGATAACCCTTGGGAGAAGGAAGTTTGACCCGGGGTAAAAAGAAACAGGTGCGGTGCGACACCTGGCTCCTGGGCAGAGCCGGTGAACCTTCTTTTCTAGAAGGCCAGGATTGAGAGCAGCCTCGCTCTCAATCCTAGATGTCGAAGGATTGTGAGCAGCACTCCTCGCAATCGTAGCATCTCTGTCTGTGCGATTGTGAGCGCCTACGCTCGCAATTTTACATCTTCAGGACTAAGAGCAGCTCCGCTCCCAAGATGACTGGTGACGCTTACGACTACTTCCAGCGCGCTCGCAATCCGAGCAAAGTCTGGGATTACGAGCAGCACTGCTCACAGTCCTAGCAACATGCCTCCGATTGCGAGCAGTAGCGCTCGCAATCCTACATCTTGTAGGACTAATGAGCGGCGGTGCTCACAATCGTACCAAACAAAGGCCCTCGCGCTGACCCCTTACCCCCTGTATGTATGTATGTAGGAAGGTGAAGAACAGCCAGGCTCGGACTGGACACCAGGTAGGTAGGTAGAAAGGTGAAGAACAGCCAGGCTCGGACTGGACACCAACGCGGTATGGGTGGACGCTAGACAGACACCAACGCGGTATGGGTGGACGCTGGACAGATGAATGAATGATGACGACACGCACGAGCGACACACAGACACAAACAGGCTCACAAGACACACAGCCAGCTGGCTGCCACACACCCTGAGTTGGCGTACACATAACTCAGTCCCACATTCTTCCTGTCGCCCTACCCTTCTCCCCAAACACCTCGAATCCAGCTGACTTGATGCGCCATCTTGCAACACATCTCCAACATGCAGTTGCTGCTATCGTCTTTTGCCACGCTGCTGCGATTCACTTGCGCTCGGTTGCCGCTAATCCACATGAACGTTGTCGATCGCACGCCACCGTGGTCATTTAACTTCACCGGCGTCGAGCCGACGTACACCGTGACGGACTGGGCCGCTGCTCGTTCGGTGATGGCTGAGTACCTAAACGTCGCCCGTGCGAGCCGCGGTGCCATGTTTAGCGGCTGGACGTGCGCTGGCGACAAGCTCTCCTGTCGCGAGGCCTTTGGCGACGCCAGCTTCGCGGCTGAGCACCTTGTCGCTGCCCGTGAGACCCTTGCGAAGCTGCAGGCCGTGGCGACGCTTGAGGAGGTGCGGGTGTACACACCCGCAGCCGACGCTGCGCTGATGGAGGCGGCAAGAGAAGCCTTTTCTGCCGACGTGCAGCTGCTGGAGTTGGACGGCGGCGCGACTGCGCTCGTCCGGCCGTGGGGAGGCATGTCACGAGGATCGGAGTTTTGTTCGCTGACGGTCGACTTTGCGGTGTCGGACTGGGCCGCGGCCGCGCCGCTGATGCAGCGCTGCGTCGAGCTCGCTGTGGTGGAGGGGAAGGGGTGCATCTACTTTGGGTTCAGCCGCAACGCGGGCTGCCAGCTGGTGTGTCGGTCGGCCTACGCCACCGCAGACGCGCTCGAGGCCCACCTCCGCGGCGCGTCCCCTCTCGCCGCCGCCGTCGGGACGCTCTCCGAGGATGGCGAGATTGCGACGCTCGACGCGGCGCGGTTGGATGCGCCGGCGGCCACCCTCGAGGCGATGCGCGCGGACACACTCGAGTACCATGGGTGCAAGGTGCAGCCCTTCTCCATCGACCCGAGAGAGGGCGGCTTTCAGCGATTCGAGCTGACAGGCTACAACATGGGGCTGCTGGACCTCAATAAGTGAGCCCTGACTTCCATGAACCCGAACGCGGCCCAACTTGTCTGCGGACCATACTGCCGCCCGCACATGCAACATGTCTCTGCAGGAAGGAACGAAAAGAAGCCATCGCGATACGTCCCTGGGTGTTCGTTCTCTTCGTAGAGCTCTATCCCAGTTTAATACGTCGTATGTTACCCACGGCCTCACGTGTGACACATTTCTAATTTGAATGATTTCCATGCTAGACTCACCGAATATTAGATCTCGCTTCTCGCAACGTTGCGCTACTGGCTACACGTGCACATCTCTCGGCGGGGGGGGCCGCGGGGCCGGCCCCTCCGTGCCCTGATCGTCGTCATCCCTCATCGGCTCAATCGCGCATTGTAATTTATGTATATAAGTTGTATTCTCACGT
>NW_005197095.1:0-1440 GCF_000372725.1 Emiliania huxleyi CCMP1516
GCTGCCTCACCTCCTTGACCGCGTCCTCCAGCTCGCTCACGAGCTCCGGCAGAGAGACGCGGAGCTCGGAGCGCCACGAGGCGCGCGGCGGGGAACTGCCCACCGCGGCCAGCTGGTCGCCGATGAACCGCAGCGCCCGGTCCGCCTCGTCGCACCGGCGCAGCTCGGGGAGGAACGTGCGGCGGAAGGCGGTGACGCCCTCGTTGAGGTCGATGAACATGAGCGAGCCGAGGGCGCCGAGCTCCTCGACGGTGTGCTGGGCGGCGTCGTGCTGCACGATCAGCTGCACCATGCACATCCGCTCCGAGCGCAGCAGCCCACTCGGCTCGCTCATCTTTGCCTCCCTCCTCTTGGCCTCCTGCTCCTCCGTCAGCCGCGCCATCCTTGCCTGGAGCTCCTTGGCCGCCCGAGTCTTGGGACTATCGAGCTCCTTGCTGCTGTCGTCGCTCGCGTCGTCGTCGCGCGCGACCGCCACCCAGCGCCCTCGTCGGAGAATGTCCCGTGGTGAAGCGGCGCCGGGCGCAGTAGAACTTGTGCGGGCGAAGCTTAAAGAATTCGGGGTTAGGGGCAACCGGACCACCGCGACCTTCGACAGGGAGGGCCACGCCTCCCCGAGCCTGGAGAGGAGCCGGCGGAGGGGGGGGGCGAGCCAGGGACGATAGAGAGGCCGCGAGTGCGGGCACGACTCGCCGACCAGGGAGAGCGGGCTCGACCCCCCGGGGAGGGGAGGCGACACGACCCAAAGGGTGGCAAGGGCGGCGGCAAGGGCGCTGGCAAGGGTGGTGGCCGTGTGGCGCACCAGACCCGCTTTGCGCCGCCGCCCTCAACGCCCGATACTCGGTTGAGCCGGCGGAGCGACGGCGGCAGAGTTGCGGCCGCCGGCGACCTCACACGGCGTCGAGCGCCGTAGAGACGGCCCCGAGAGCCGCCGCCAGGTGTGCCACGACCGCGGTCGCGAGGCTCGTGGCGATAGATGCGCCAGACCCGCTTGCGCCGCCGCCCTCAACGCCCGATACTCGGTCAGAGCCGGCGGAGCGACGGCGGCGGAGTTGCGGCCGCCGGCGACCTCACACGGCGTCGAGCGCCGTAGAGACGGCCTCGAGAGCCGCCGCCAGGTGTGCCACGACCGCGGTCGCGAGGCTCGTGGCGATAGATGCGCCAGACCCGCTTGCGCCGCCGCCCTCAACGCCCGATACTCGATCAGAGCCGGCGGAGCGACGGCGGCGGAGTTGCGGCCGCCGGCGACCTTCCCCTCGACCACGCCGCCGACCCGTCGACAAGCACAGGCGGACTGCCATCGAGAAGAAGGAGAAGGATGGCGGCGCATCCGGAGCCCGCGGGCGCAGCGGGCGCGGGTCCGGGCGCGGGCGGGCGCGCGGGAACCCCGCCAGCGGAGGCGACAATGCCTCTGGCGGCTCTGCAGGCGGCGCGCGGCGCGCC
>NW_005197094.1:0-1440 GCF_000372725.1 Emiliania huxleyi CCMP1516
GCGCCAAGTCCCCCTTGCACGCAAAGCCGAGGACCTGCACGCCCTCGGCGCACAAGGCTCGGTCGAGCGCCCGCCGAAATCGTGCCGCCGCGGCGTGGTCGGCGCCGATGGCGAGGAGATCGACGACAAACACCTCCGATCGCGTCGCGAGCTGCAGCAGCGAAGGGCCCGAGCCGGCGGCTGGCAGTGCCGCCGCCACTCGGTGTCGAAGCCAAGCTCGCCGCCATCCGCCTCGAGCGCCTCGAAGGCACCCGCCAGCCGTGTGACGCCATCGGCTCCTCCACAAAATGACACGCGACGGCTTGAGGCAGGGAGAATGCCGGCAGCCCGTTGGTGTTGGAAGAACCTGATTTGGGCGCTTCGGCCCGGGAGGGGCAAGCCGGGCCCGGCAGGGCGCGCGGGCCGGGCCCGGGAGGGGCAAGCCGGGCCCGGCAGGGCGCGCGGGCCGGGCCCGGCACGGGCCCGAGCCGGGCCCGGCAGGGGCCCGAGCCGGGCCCGGCCTGGCCCGGCGCCCCACTTTGCAAATCGACCCGTTTCCCATCCAATATCTCACACTCGGCCGCGGAGGCCCAACTGAGAGCGGGGCCCGGGGGAGGGGGTCCCTACTGGTCGTGCCCACCCCTCGCACGACCCCGGGCGAAAGCGGGGGACCCCGCAGCAGCCAAGCCGCCCCACTTACATCCGGCGGCTTCCTATGTAGCTCTTACGAAGGGCGCTTGGGTCTAAATTTAGTGCGTGTTACGAACGAAGGGCGGTGTAGGCGCGTCCACGCGGCACAGCGGCTCTCCCGCGACCCCGGCCCCTCTCGTAGCCGCAGCCGTAGCCGCAGCCCCAACTCTTGCCGCTCTTCCGTGTCGGGTTGTGACGAGGGGTGAGGGGACACGGATTGAAGATCCCTCACACCACGTGCAGGGCGGGGACACATGTCCCTAAATCCCATCTCGTCTCAGTACAGAGTTTGCCCGTTTTATTTAATTAAGGGCGCTTGGTTGGGTCTAAATTTAGTGCGTGTGAATGGAACTTTAGTGATAGTTTAGTGCGCTATCTAGTGTGTGTTCGAGTGCGTGTGCAGTGCGTCTTTAGCGCGAATTTAGCACATATTTAGAATTTAGCACATATTTAGCACATATTTAACAAACAACTCATATTTAGCACATATATCATATTTAGCGCATATTTAGAGAGAGATATTTAGTGTGTTTTATCTCCAATTTAGCACCACATTTAGTTCACTTTAGGTGCGGGCAGCTGCAGTACATTTAGTGTGGGTCCCGCATCTTTAGTGCGGGCACGCATCTTTAGCACGGCTTCCCGGCCACACCACAGCTAGCCAGGGCCGCGTGCTTTGCTCCTTGGCTGCCAAGAATGCACCACAGGAGATGCCTGGCCCCTGCGCCCTCATGACGCAAAGGCAGGCTCCCAGTGAGGCTAGATATGCAG
>NW_005197093.1:0-1440 GCF_000372725.1 Emiliania huxleyi CCMP1516
TGCCAGCCTCACCTCCATTGGCCACCGCGCCTTCGAGTGCTGCTGCACCCTCGCCAACGTCGCCCTCCCCGCCGGCCTCGTCTCGATCCGCAGTTACGCCTTCCACTGCTGCTCCTCCCTCTCCTCCGTCACCTTCCCTGCCGGCCTCACCTCCATCGGTATCGGCGCCTTCTGGGGCTGCTCCTCCCTCGGCTTCGTCACCCTCCCCGCCAGCCTCACCTCCATCGGCAGCGGCGCCTTCGACCGCTGCTCCGCCCTGTCCCGCGTCACTTTCCCCGCTGGCCTCACCTCCATCGGCATGAACGCCTTCGCCGGCTGCCCCTCCCTGACCCGCGTCACCGTGCCAGACACTGCCACCATCTCCACCGCCTTCCCTCCCGCCACCACTGTCCTCCGCCTCCCTCCCAAGAGGATGCGCGACCTGCAGCGCTGGTACGAGGCGGTGGACGGGGCTCTGGCCTACAAGCGCTGCCGCCCCCTCCTCTACGGCTGGCTAGAGCGGGCCCAGACCGGGCTCGGCTCTTACGGCCCGGACGGCGCGGCGCGCCAGCGCGACCTCGAGGAGTTCGAGGGCGATTTTGGGCTGCTTGTAGAGTGACAGGCGTGATTGAAATGTGACAGGCGTGATTGAAATCGCTGTGACTTATAGCTGAGTGGTGCGATAGTGCACGGAGCGATTCTAAGATCAGGTCTGGCACCTCCCCACTGGAAACGAACATCTGAGTTTCAAATCTCGAATAAATCTCGAAACACACGTGAATGCTCACTTGGCAGGTAACATATGCGCCACGCGCCCCAACCGCTCCTCTGGTCGCCGCCGGCCTCCGCGGCGGCGGCGATGTCCCAGCGCCACCCATCGGCCAGCCCTCAGATCGATCGATCGGCGCTCAAAGTCGGCTTCAGATCCGAGAACGCTGCTGGCGCCGCCGCCGATCCCAGCGGCGACGCCAGCAGCTTCCCCTGCTCTCCAATGCGCCGAGAAGCGACGCGGGGGTGCTCGGCCCGCCATGGACGACGAAGGATCCGCCGGGCGCGCGTCGGACGGTCCGGTGGCACCCTCTGCGCGCGGCACCTGCCGGCGCCCCGACGACACCCGTCGCGCCACCGCTGATGGAGGGGCGGTCGGCGCCGCTGCCGCCGCGCCGCCGGTGGGAGGGGCACTGGTGGTGGCCTGGGCGGCCCTCCGCCGCCGCTCGGGGCGCCCGGGCAGCGGTGGCAGCCTGCGCCCGCGTGCTTCGAGCTGCCCGCTCGGTGCTTCGAAATGCTCGCTCCGGCGGCCCGCGACCCGTGCTATTCTTTTTTCTACGTGCAAAATTCGAGCCAATAGAGGAAACTGAAGCGGGCAGGCTGGAAGCACTGAGGGACGGCCGATGTTCGCCCAGTGCCACACCTGATTTTAGAATCGCTCCCCGCTCCGTCCTCCGAGGCGCGAGGGGTGGC
>NW_005197092.1:0-1439 GCF_000372725.1 Emiliania huxleyi CCMP1516
AGAGCAAAGCGATGACGGTGGTGGAGTACAGCGGTGCGCCGAGCACGCCAGGCCTCATCGACGCTCCGGCCGCCATGCAGGTGAGGGCGGCGAAGAAGGCGGGCCAGGCCAGGGTGAAGGCGGTGCCACCGGTGTCGGGTGGGCGGTGCCGGCTCGCGAGCGGCGTGTCGCCACCGCCGAACGGGCTCGGAAGCTGGCGGGCGAGCCGGCGGTATCCCGCGAGAGCGAGGCAGTGCACGGACGCGAGGGCGAGCAGCAGGTCGGGAAGGAATGAGGCCAGCCCGGCCGCCGGCTGCAGAGCGCGTGCTGTCGGGCTCAGCGCGCCCGTCAGCGCGAAGGTCGTGGCGCACACCGAGAGCAGCAGCGCGGCGGCCTCGACGAGGCGTGGCGACAGTGCGAGAAACAGGGCGCCACTCCAGAGAAAGAGGAGGAGGTAGACGGCCGAAGCGACGCAGGCCGGACGGCACACGCTCGCTGCGAGGAGGCAGACGCGAAAGAGACGCATACGCAGTGAGAGGAGTCGGTCATGTGCGGAGGGGATGGAAAAATAAGCGTTCGCAATCAGCGGAGCTGAGAATACAATTGTAGGACCGCCGCGAGCGGCGTGGCGTGGAGCGGTTGTGCATCCCTCCGGGGGCCCCTCTGCGCCGGGGAGGCGTTGTCAAAGCGGCTGGACGGCGCCGCGGCGCACACTGGTGAGCCGCGGAGCACACTGAGGGAGCTGTCCTCGGCGCAGCCGATCGGCTCCCGCGGCCTGGGTGGTGGCAGTGGCACTCTCTGAGGCGCCCTGAGCGTCTGGTATTTGTTGTTGAGCGCTCTCGCGGGTCACCCTCGCCGGGTGAGCCTGGCTCTCGCTGCACAGAGGGTCGGAACCTGCCATGCAAGAGGTTAAGCCAGCTCGATGCTGCTGTCACCAGCCGTGGCATTCGCCGCGGCGCTGCTGTACTTGGCCGTGTGCCTCACATGCACGACCATCAAAGCCTCGCCTTACGCACACGACGCAGCGGCAGCGCCTCTCGAACCGATCTTTATCGTGGGCAGCTACGCTATCATAGCATGGCTTGTGACGGCGCGCGCAGCCCGTACTGCACCAATGTGTGGTGCAGCGGTTGCCGCGTCCTTCTCTGCCTTCGCTTTTTTTGCGATAACACTGCAAGTCGCGGACCTCTTCTTCTTCCTGCACATGGGCGAGGACCTCCGCTACTCGACGCTCGTGATGGCGCTCGGTGTAAACCGCGTGCACATGCTCAAGACCGTGCGCAGCAAAGTCAGCCGCTTCGACCTCATCGTTGCGAGCGTATGCACCATCACAATCGCCCTCTTCACCGCGGGCGGCCTCTGCCTCCGCTGGCTCTGCAGCGGCAGCGGCAGCAGCAGCGGCAGCGGCAGCAGCAGCCGTCGCAGCGGCAGCGGCAGCGGCAGCGGCGTCAGCAGCAGCA
>NW_005197091.1:0-1439 GCF_000372725.1 Emiliania huxleyi CCMP1516
CGCCGCGCCGCCACCCTTTTCCACCGCGCGGGCTCCCCGTGCGAAGCAGCCGGGCCCTATGCACCAATCCCTTCGCACTGAGATTGACTCCTCTGCACCCGGCTCTCCGTGCGGCGTGTGCAGCCGCGGCCTATATGTGGTGAATGCGGAACCACATCTGGCTGTGATGGAGTGCGCGCTGCGGTCTCGCGGCGCAACAGAGTCGGACGCCTCCCCGGCACGGCGTCCTCTTGCACACCTATTGGTTGCCATCACAGACTAAAGGATGCATTAGAGCGTACACACCTCTGTGGTGCGTTATTAAGGAGATGGTGACAACGGCTTCCATGGGGGTGCTGGGGAGTGAAATCAAGGGGTCAAAGTCTAAGACCCGACCCGTCCGGGGGGGGGGGGGGGTCCCCCAATGCCTCTCGCACATCTCTCGAGGCGACATCTCCGCGACATCTCGGCGAGAGAGCACGCGCACCCGGCACGAGGGCCCCTGCTCCTTTGATCGCTTGCCGCTCGTGGGAAAAACCCTTGCCGAAGAAGCGGGTGGGGGCGGAAGAAGGGGCGGGCGGCGTGGGGGCGGCGGCGGGGGCGGACCCCGCGTGGCGGCGGCCGAAGCCCAAGCGGAAGGCGTGTCCCCGGACAGCCCCTTAGCCCCCGCCCCCCGTGCCGGTGGGCCTTGCGGCCCTTGGGTCGCCTCCACTTCCCGAGCCGCTTGCGGCGCGACCGGCGGGGCTTCGGAGGGCGAGGGAGGCGATGGCTCGTCCTGCTGCCGAGCGGGAGGCGAGCTCGGCGGCGGTGGCGATACGCCGCCGCCGACTTGCGACCCCTCCTCCCCCTCGCTCTTCCCACCGTCGGCGCCGGCGGCCTCACTCCGCTTCCCTTGAAACCACTCCGACACGCGGTGGCGACTGGCGTCGAGGTGCCTGCGCGAGAGCGGTGCCGGGAAAGCAGTGACGCAGGGAGCGGCGCTCCGGCGGAGATTGGCAGATCTCGGCGTGAGCGATGGCGAGAGCGCGCGGCGGGCGCGCACGCCTTGCGAGTTGGTTGAGAACGTCGCTGTCAGGCGACGGCTCACGCGCAAACACCGACTCGAGGAGAGCCCTCCCGGCGTCGTCGAGGATCGCCTCGAGGTCCCTCCAACCCATAGGTATGTCGCCAAGTCGGGTCGCCCGAGTCAATCTGGGCGCCGCGAAAGAGAAAACCTCATCGACTGTAGAATGCTGGAGAGGGGACACACGATTCCAGAAATGGTTGTGTCCCCTCTCGCGTTGCTCGCTCGCCCGTGCGGAGGGCATGGCCGCGGAGGAGGCGAGTACGCGCTGCCAGGCCTTCCACAGACAGCCTCTTGGGCAGACTGAGGGTCGGCTTTGCGTGGCGTAGCCCGTGCGCTGCGCTGCGCAAAGCTGCGTGTGCTGAAGGTGCATCTGGTGCTTCCTTTCGGACAGTGC
>NW_005197090.1:0-1438 GCF_000372725.1 Emiliania huxleyi CCMP1516
CCGCCTCGACGGATTCTGTGCGGCTCTCGTTGTTGGCGAGGCTGTAGAAGGGGGCGGCGCCGTCGGCGGCGGTGACGAGGTGCACAACGGCGTCGTACCTCTGGTCGCGAAGCATCACCGGCGTCAGCTGCAGCTCCTCAAGCAGCAGCTCCCACTGCTCCTCCTCCATGTACGCCTTGCCATCCATCAAGCCGCGGTCGAGCAGCACCACTGCCGGGCGGCCCGACCCCTTCGCCAGCGCGATGAAGGCGTCCTCGACCTCGCGCTGCACCTGCATCAGGTGCTTCTGGAAGGCGAAGCCCGACGCCTCGTCGCTTGGCAGCGGAACGCCGCCCGAGAAGAGCATCGTCGCCGTCTCGGGCACCGTCAGCACCAGAAAGCCAAGCTCCTCGAGCCGGATACGGAGCTTGGCCAGCGCGGTGGTCTTGCCGCCGCATGGGCCGCCCGTCAGGACGATTCGGTGCAGCGGCTGGGGTACCAGCGCGCCCGTTACGCCGCGTGCCCGCAGCGCCGTTAGCTCGCGCTCCTTGAGCCGGAGCTGCGACTGCTGGTTTTCGACGAGGGCCTCCAGCGCCTGCAGGCGCTTCTGCCCGCGCTTTTTCTGCCTCTGCCAGTGCACGGCGATGAGCACGGCGACGCCAGCGCCAAAGATTGCAGCGGACACAGCAGAGTCGTTCATGTCGGACCCCCACCCTAGCATGTGGTGTGAGCAGAACTTTGGTCCGGAGTTTGTGCGTTTTTCGATCCACACTTTCAAATGACCGAAAGTAAGATCGTTCGGTGCAGAAACCCCGGCCATGCCCATGTAACGCAATTGTGCTCGATTTTGACCGCGCAAGACATAAGGGTGGCTAAGGGCTCTGCCCGCAAGGCGCCCGCGTCGCAGACGCGGTACCATTGGCAACTACATGACATACCCCCACACGAAAAAAATATAATTAAAATTCGTGCATATCGTGCGATTTTCGTTCGGCGACGCAAACTTCTCGTCCGGCGGGTCACACGGCGCCCGGGCAAGCCTTCAGCTGGTGCAACATGCGTAAACCAAGAACGTCCGCCGAATCCGTGCTTTCGGACGGAGCAACTTCCCCCCCCCCCGTAAGCAGCCGTCGATGCATGTGGCTCGCGCGGCCACGGCCGCAACGACGCGTCGCCGGCGGCGCTCACTCGAGCCCGAGCCCTCCGCGACGGCAACGCCAGGTCGTCGCGTCCGCCCCGCCAGCCCTTGAGCACGCCTCCCGCATACCGATGACTGCACTTGGCGTCCACCGGCGGGGGACCATGGAGGAGCGGTCAGCAGTCTCGACTGCTCCACCGGCTCCTCCACAGGCTCTCGCCGTCGGCCCCGGCGCGCTGCGACGGCGCGCCGCCGGCTCCCACCGCGGCGTCCGAACTGGAGGGAAAGGTGACGCACCTGATGGAGCTGCTCAAGGCGCAT
>NW_005197089.1:0-2584 GCF_000372725.1 Emiliania huxleyi CCMP1516
GCGGGGTGGCGGGTGGGCAAAATTCTTTTGTAGTTGGGCAACACAAAATATGGAATATTTCATGTCTTCTTTCTTCATGTGCGAGCGAGAGTTTTACACTACACATGAGCACTAAAGGCTTGGAAGATTAGCCTATTGATCACACTACTGTGTAACGTACTGACGTAAATTTGAAGAGAGGTGTTCCCCAGCAGCGCCCGCGCATAAATATGTGTACGCGAGCCGGTGCTCTTTTTAACTCTCTCTCTCTCTCTCTCTCTGACTGTGTACTTCGTACGGGTACATGCCCCGCGCACGAGCCGGCGCGTGCTAGCTCGAGCCGCCCTCCCCCCTCGCGGCGGGGCCCCGGCGAGACGCGGGCACGGCCCCCCTCCGCAGCATCCACCTCAAAGGGGGCTGTGTGAGCGGCCACAACAGCCGGCGCACTGGCGGCGTCGACAGCAGCGCGCAGACGGCGAGCGACGCGGGGAGGACGGCGCTCACCACCGCGCCGTCGTCGGCGGGGGACCAGACGTTGACCTAAAGGAGGAGCCGCGATTCAGGAAGAGGGAGGGAGCGGTGAAGAGCGCAGGGCCAGAGCAGAGTTGCCTCGCGCCCGCTGAGGGCGGAGAGCCGCTCGAAGACGGCGCGCATGACGTACCTCGATTCGGTGCACGAAGGAATGAGGGGGGTCTTGGGCGCAAGTCTTGGGCAAGCTCGCTGAAGCTCGGGCAATCTCGGCGAGTCTCGCGAATCGGGGGCAAGCTTGCGCACGGGTTGGTGATGAGCAGCGGGTGGAGCAGGTAGATGAACATTGACATGTGGCCCGGGTGCGACCACCACCCGGCGGCGCGGGGCAGCACGGAGAAGAATCCCGCCTGCTCGCCGCAGCAACGCGAGGGTGCGGGAGGGGCTCTCCCTGTTGCTGTGGCTCTCTCCGCCCCCCGACTTCGCCGACACTAAGCCGCGCCATCAGCGGGGCGGAGATATGGGGAGATATGGGGAGATACGGGGAGATACGCGCCATCAGCGGGGCGGAGGCGGCGTAGAAGGCTGCGCGCTGTCCGGCGGCGCGCAGCGTGGCGCAGCCTCCGCGCCGCCTCGCCGCGTCGGGCGCGAAGCCGTTGAAGCAGTCGTACCTGCACAGACAGAGTGGCTCAAAGTAGGAAGTGTCTAGGAAGTGTCGTGCCGTTGAAGCAGTCGTACCTGTGTCCACAGGTGCCGCCGTGAAGAGACGCCGTTCACGGCCCGGCGGCTCGAGGAGAGACGAGGCAGCCGCGCGTCTCGCTCACGCCGGCGAAGGCGTCGGCAAAGGTGACTCCGCCGAAGCCGCGCTCGCCGCGGCGGGCGAGGGCGACCGTGCCGGCGGAGGCGGCGACGAGGAAGGAGGCGCAGCCGAGCCTGACTGAGTATGACTCACTGGTGACTGAATACGAATGGACCAGGCGAGGCGAGGAGGCGCAGCCGAGCCGCAGCGACGGTCGGGCTGCGGTCGACCTGTGAGCGAGATCACGGGCAGGCTCGGCTTAGCCTCTGCCGAACCACGGGAGGCGGGGGTCTGCTCTCCTCCCCCCCTCCTCCCCTCTCCGCCCCCTCTCCTCTCGCCTCTCCCCACCTCTCCTCTCCTCTCCTCTCCTCTGCTTCCTCGCCTCTGCTCGCCTCGCCTCTCCTCTCTACTCCCCTCGAGCCTCCTCTCCTCTCTCCCCATGCCCTCCCTCCCCGCCCCCCCTCGCCATGCCCCAACGTCCTCTCGGCTACTCGGCCCGCCAGCACGACGGAGGCAGCAAGTGGCCTGCCAAGAAGTACGGTAGAAAAGAGAGCCAGTTCTGGTAGTTTGTGCCGAGGTCGACAAAGAGGGCGCCTGGCCGTCAGATGAGCCGAGGCGCACCGAGATGAGCCGAGATTGTGCCGAGGTCGCAGCTCAGCTCATCTCCATCTCGGCCAATCTCGGCCCATCTCGGCGCCGTGGGCGAAGAGCAGCGCGGTGAGGGCGGGCGCGCGCAGCTTGGCGACGGCGGGCAGCAGGAGGCGCCTGTTCAAATCTCTAGCTGTGAAGAGCCGCTGTTCACGGCAGCGCGGCCGACGGCGGGCAGCAGGAGGCGCCTAGCCAAAGGTGAGCCGGGGTGAGCCGGGGTGAGCCGAGGTGAGCGCAGCCGAGCGGCGGCAGGGAGGTGAGCGGCGCCAGAAGGCGGGGAGGTACGGGGAGATATGGGGAGATATGGGGAGGTATCGGGAGATATGGGGAGGTTTGGGGAGGTGTGGGGAGGTTGCGGGAGTTGCGGCGCCAGAAGGCGAGAGCGAGGAGGAACCAGGTCACCACCTGCGCCTGTGAGGGATGGGGAGATATGGGGAGATATGGGGAGATATGGGGAGATATGGGAGGAGGAACCAGGTCACCACCTGCGCCTGTGAGGGATGGGGAGATATGGGGAGATATGGGGAGATATGGGGAGATATGGGGAGATATGGGAGGAGGAACCAGGTCACCACCTGCGCCTGTGAGGGATGGGACTCTCCCTGACACTCGCCGTTCCCTCGCTGCACCAGGGCGAGCCTTGGGGGGGGGGAGGAAGGAAGGTGGGGGTAAGGGGGGGGGGGGGGGGGG
>NW_005197089.1:2684-9844 GCF_000372725.1 Emiliania huxleyi CCMP1516
AAACTGGAGCGGCAGCGCGCGGAAGGCGAATCCGTTCAGGCGGTAGGCGAGGAGGTTGTTTGTGTGGTAGAGGGTCTGGAAGAGGAGGTAGGCGGCGACCAGCTGGCAGAGCTCGTAGCCGCGGCTGGACCGAGGGGGGCGGGGGGAGGGGGGAGGTGATGGTGATGGGTGAAAGGGGATATGGGCGGCTGGGCAGGGGTGAGGTGAGGGGTGAGGTGAGGGGTGAGGTGAGGGGTGAGGTGAGGGGTGAGGGGAGGGTGTGAGGGTGTGCGGGTGAGGGGGTGGGGGTGTGAGGGTGAGGGTTGAGTGAGGGTGAGGGGATGAGGGCGAGGGCACAGGGTTGAGGGCGAGGGCGACGGCTGCGCACCGTGCGGACAGTGTGGCGCACGACAGGTGGCCAGAGATGAGGCAAAAGGAAGGCATCACGACGGGCTTGAGGAGGGCGAGCACGGCCGACCAGACGGGGATGATGCCTACGCGCGCGACTCGGGCATGCTCGCGCACGTGTCTTGGACATGCACATGCACATGCACATGCACATGTCCCGCCGACCACACGCGGGAGGAGCGATGCCTTCAGGCCGGTCGGCGGACGTGTAGACGACGAGCGTGTGGTACACGACAACGAGGTAGATGAGCGCCGCCTTGGCGTTGTCCAGCAGCGGCACGCGCTCCCGCGCAGCCGCCCCCTCGCACGACGAGGACGCCGCCGCCGCCGATCTCTCGTCTGCGCAGCCGTCGCCGCCGCCAGCCGCGCCGGCGAAAGCAGCGGACGCGTTCACAGCTCGGCGGCTGCCGCCAGCGGCGATGACGCGGACGCCGTCGTCCGACCGCCGTTCGGACCACGCTTCCGGCGAGCGGCGGCCGCTTGGCGGAGGCGTCTCGCCCGGCGAGTCGTCTGCCGTCCGCCGCCGCTCCTCGAGCTCGAGAGCGAGGCCGAGCACCGACTCGGCGGAGGCGTCGCCATCGTGATGGGCGGCGCACTGCACGGGGAGCAGCGGCGCCGCGAGGGGAGCAGCCGTCTGCCGCGGACGCAGCGATGAGACGAAGCGCGACATCGCGACCTCCAGGCCCGCCTCCAGGCCCGCCGCTGACATCGTTACGGCAGAGACCAGATTGTGAATGAGCTTGCCTGCGTGCGAGGGAGGTCGAGCACGGAGCTAAGTGCCTCGCCGTCCTCGCGGGAGTCGCTTAGGCGGCTCCCGTGGTGTACCTGTGTTAGTGCCAGTGCGCGCCAGTCCCAGTCCCGTGCCTAGTGTCGTGCGAGGGAGTTTTGTTGTACAGTTGTAGGTAGGTAGGTAGATAGATAGAAAGGTGAATGAAGAACAGCCAGGCTCGGACTGGACACCAACGCGGTATGGGTGGACGCGAGACAGATGATGACGACACGCACGAGCGACTCACAGACACAAACAAGCTCACAAGACACACAGCCAGCTGGCTGCCACACACCCTGAGTTGGCGTACACATAACTCAGTCAGGGCCACATTCTTCCTGTCGCCCCCCCCAGCACTCCAAGGTGCCAAGAGAAACAAACAAGGGCACAACATCACAACAGACGACAGGAGTAACATGCGAGCTAGAGCAGCTTGCTCCACCTCTAGCGATCTCGCCGGCCGGCGAGGCACGGACGAGACCGTGTGTGGGGTCTAGTGAGGTGTCTATAAATAAATAAATAGAGCAGACATCTCCAGGAGAGATGGGCGACGCACGAACACAGAGGGACAGTGCGCACCCCGCCCCGCTCGCAGGGCGTGCAGCACACAGCAACACAAGACATATCTAGGCGCTGTGCGCCTCCTCGGGATTTCTAGAAGAAAGAATTTAAAGAAGAAAGAAAGAAAGAAAACAGACACGCCAAGGGAGGGATGGGAGGACGGCACGCCGCCACCACACAGGGATTTTAAGAAGAGGGGTGTGGTGCGCTAGCCGTCGCCCACCCTTGGGCGTCCGGGATTTCTATGGACGCCCTCCTCCGAAAAGAAAGAAAGAAAACAGACAACCCAAGGGAGGGATGGGAGGACGGCACGCCGCCACCACACAGGGATTTTAAGGAGAGGTGTGTGGTGCGCTATCCGTCGCCCACCCTAGGGAGTCTGCCTCTTCCTATCTCTCTTCGCAGTCTCTCGCCGATTCTCGCTGCAACCTTCATGCCACCTCGCGGTCGTCCCACCCTCGTCGTTCTCTCCCTTGTCACTTCCTCCTCTGTCGCGTTGTTCTCTTCTGCCTCGTCCTGCGACGCCGCCACCTGCCGGTCCCTTGTTCTCGCGGCTTCTTTCGCCTGTCGGCGCAACTCCGTCCTCCTCGCCCGACTTGGAGCACTTGGACTTGTAAAATTCTTCCCACAGCTTCCGCTCGACGGGAACGCTGGAGAGCTCGGCGCGTGCTGTGCTCACCAGTGCCCACCAAAGCGTGGGAAACCTGTGTTTGTGCCTCGAGCGCCACGATCGTCCTAAAACTGCGTCCGCCAGTCCGAAGCCGGCGCCCCGGCCAGGCTCGCGGCCCGGCCATCGGTCTTCATGTCCGTAGTCTTCACACCGCTGCTCACCGCGGCTGTGGCGCCCGCGGCGTGGCGCCTTCTCCAGGGCGTCCCCGCTGAGGTGGCGCTAGGAGCGAGCGGCTCGCTCCAGGGAGCGCCACCCTGCCTCGCCACGTTGGAAAAGGTGGGCAAGGGCCACGCTGCGGCGTGGCGGCTCGCGGACTTCCGTACTGAGGAGACCGGCATGCAGGCCCGCCTCGCGCTGGACCGCAACCCCGCCGAGCCGTGCTGCAAGCTCATGTTTGTCGGCGGTCGCAGCGGTCAGCGCGAGAAGCTCGGCCACATGCTGCTCGCGTGCGACGAGGATGGCTCCGCGCTTCGCGGCATGCGGATCCGAGAGGACCTCCGCGGACGTGGGCTGTCCAAGCTGCTGCTGGCGGTGTGGCTGCGCCTGTGCCTCGAGGCGGGACTCACGCCGCGCACGCGCACCATCAACAAGCCGCTCCTCTCCCTCTCGCTCGCGGCCTTTGGCTTCGCGCCCACCAACCAGCGAGGCATGCTCGTGCGCGTCTCCGCCGCCAAGCGCGCGCGCGACTGCGTCCGCAGCACCTCGGCGCACGCGCCTGGCAGGACCGCCTATATCCGCACCGCCTTTGAGGTCCTTTCCGCTGCCCCACGCCGCCGCCTACAGCACTAGTGCATCAGCTCCGTCCCACCCACACGCGCAGGCGCCCGACGCGGCCACGCTCCGCGCCGCCGTCGACCGGCAGCTTCGGCATGGCAACCTCGAGCTGGGCGTGCCGCCTGCGGCGCTGCGACGTGCGCTCACGCTGAGAGGAGGCTGTGGCGCCTGCACGCCAAAGCGCCGTGGTCGTCGACGGCCGCTTCCCTGTTGAGAATTTAGCTACACTGTGCATTTCGGGTTTGCATCGTCGTCCCGCGACAGCCGACACAAATCTGAATGATGATTGGGAGAGCCACATGACAACGCGCGCACACCCACACGACCACTCAACCAGGATCCTGCACACGAGCGTCTAAACACTAAAGCCGTGTTTAAAGCCGTAACCCCGTGTGGGGCGGCCCCTGGCGCGTGGGACCCCCGTGGCGCGTGGGTGCCGCGTGGGGGCGGGCTGGGCCTGGGGCGTGGCGTCCGTGGCCGTGGGGATCTGTGGGGGTCCGCCGTGCCACCGTGGCCTGACGACGCGGCTACGCGCACGCACTTGCGCACGCGCGGCTCTAAGGTCTAACCATTGTCATGTGTCAGCCCCTTGGAGTGTGAAGGCTTCGTAGCCCTCCGGTGAAGATCCGCAGGACTGGCTCGTGGCTGGAGCGAAAAAAAGGAAGCGAGTCGTCATGTGTACGAGCTCGGGCGGGGTGCGACAGCGCCACTACCCACCTAGGTGGGCAGTAGGAGGTAGGACACCGCAAAGCTGAGTCCGAGCGAGTGTGGGGGGGGCTAGCAGCGGCCCGGTGGCCGTCGATAAACGGACGGCGTGCGTCCCTCCCCGCCGCGCGCCCTCCAGAGACCAAAGAATGAACCATCATCGTGGCCGTGGCCGCGGCCGGTACACCCGGCAGGGGAGCAGCGGCCGCTGGGCACAGCCGCAGCGGAACGAGGAACGTGTCGCCGCCCAGAATGCATTCAATCTAGCGATCCACACTGGATCGACCCCGGAGGCGGCCAAGGCAGCTGGCGAGGCCGCAGCGAACGCGATCCGGATGGGGAGGCCTTACGAGGAGGCCGTGCGGGCGGGGGTGACTGCTGCGCGTGCCCACGCCGACGGCGCCTCCCGCCGCAAGTCGAACCGCTTCTCACTGCGCCGGAGCCGCAGCAGGTGTGCTTTGACACCCGTCTTTCTCTCATCCCTTGGCTGTCATAGCCAGTCGCTCCCATTCCAGCCGCAATGGACCCAACTCGCCCGTCCGCCCTCCGAATGTAGCGCAAGCTCCGCGTCGCTGCTGGGGGGACAGGCGTCCAGTGATGAGGAGCTGCGCCTCCGCCTCAACGCGCTGCGGGTCAACCTCTCTCTCCAGCGGCGATCGAGGCGGACAGTGATTCATCGAACCCTTCTCGACTAGGACACCCTTGCAGAGGAGCTCAAGGTCGAACCAGCCGAGATCTTCTCCGATGAGAGCATTCAGGCGCTGCTCGAGGCGAAGCCGGAGACGGCCGACGCCGTCCGCGAGGTGGGCGGCGAAGCGAGAGGGCACATTCCTCAAGACGGCGGTAAGAATGACTCACACACCGTGTATACTTGGCCACCGCGCCACGCCTCCGTTAGGCGGGCGGCCAGATGCCCCAGAAGGCTGCCGAGGTGATCGCCACTTTGGTCAAGGTCTGGAAGGAGGAGAAGGTGAGCTTCACTTTGCGCAGTTCCTTTCCCGTTCCTGGCACGCTCACAACGAACCACCGCACGTTCGATTTTGCGTCTCTAGGCTGCCAACGAGGCCGAGGCGCTGAGGGCCGACGTTAGCGCGCTGTGCACGCGCCGCCCAGATTTGTCGCCGACTGATATCCGCCACTACATCGAGCACAGGCGCGATTGAGTCTGCTGGCGGGATACGTGACACAGGGTAAAGTGTGACCTAGCCCGCCTCCGCGCCACCTCAGACGCGGCCTCCCGCGCGATGGCCTCATCGCCCTCGCCGACGACATCCTCGTCACCGTCCTCGCGGTCCCCGTGCCGGTCAGCGCCAGTCGCGGGCCTAGGGGGACTGCGTGGACGGCATCGCTTCAAGCCTCTGGGTGTGTCGTCAGGTCGGCTTCGACCTCGGGCTCGGCGCAGGCAGCGGCGGCATCGGACAAAAGTGGCCGCGCGCCAGCCAAGGGTACGGCGTCGGCCCGAACGGCATCGACCAACAGCTGCCCACCCTAGCGTGACGGCGTACCAACGCATGGCGTGGTTGGCGCAGGCATCTTCTACACGCCGCCCGCGCCGGAGACGCCCGCGCGCAACAGCTCGGCGCGCACTTCTTGGAACAACTTGTCAACCGAGTTCCGCTCCACCATGCCTTCGACGACGCGAAACTCAAGCCTGCTTGTGCGCCGCCGCCTCCGCTCCCTCCCCTTGCGCCACCTCGCTCGGGAAGCGTCCAAAGCCGACCTTTCTCCAGGCGCGAAATTCGCGCAACGCGGCCGACTTGCTCTTGCCGCGCCGCCGTGCGACCAACGAGGACGACGACGGCTCGCGGTCCAACACGCCGCAGCTCAACATGCCGGCGCGGCTGCAGTCCATCGAGAGCGAGCTGATGCCGCGCCGGGCGTCGGCGGCGGACCCGATCGAGCACGGCCTCGAGGGCTTCGCGGAGGAGTATAGCCCATGACATGAAAGGCGGGCGGAGGGCTTGCGTCCTGAAGCAGCTGTCTGTGAGAGATAGGCCTTGTGGTCGAGCCAGGTGTGAAGAGAACTCTGTGTCTGCGTGCTTGTGGGGCAGGGGGCAGAGAGGGCCCGGGTACAAAGTCAAAGAAACCAAAACAAAGAAACGAAAAACAAAAAGAACCGCGCACCACACTCCTCTCCTTAAAATCCCTGTGTGGTGGCGGCGGGCCGTTCTCCCATCCCTCCCTTGGGTTGTGTGTTTTCTTTCTTTCTTTCAGAACCGTGACGCGCACAGGATAAACACACACTTGGATATAAACAGCCCTGCCCAAGCGTCTCGTGTGATTTTTTGCGAAGTGAGGGCGCCTTTCTAATCTCTCTTTCTCTCTTCGCACAACACTGAGGACTGGGCACAGGACAGCTTAAATTCTTTCCTAGGTTGGGGTGGGTCGGGGTTGTGGGGTGGGGATGTCGGGGTGGGGGGTGGGGTGGGCGCCGGAGTGGGAGTGGTGTGACTGCTCCTGCGGTGAGGGCGACGGCTTCTGAGGAAGCCGTCGCCCGCGCCTCGCCTGTCGCGTGAATCGTGCTGTGCGACCGCCTTTGTTGTAACATTCTTTCGCGTGAAATACTTCTTTCTTTCCGTGTCCTCGACACGTACGTCCCGAAGAGACATTCTTTTTCCTTGGCGGCAACGCGATGGCGGCAAGCTCTTTGCGCGCCCGCCCTCGCCACGCCGAAGACCAACCGACGTCGGACCGCGGTGAGACCACGCCGCCCCCCGCGCCCGCCCGCGCCCGCAGCGTGAACACATACGCGCGTCCCTCACCGCACGGAAACATACGCGCCAGCCGCGCAGCAGCCTCACATGCAGCGCAGACCGCATGCCCGCGCCCTGGGCCGCCGACGACCCGGTCGGGCGGGCTGAGCGGCCGCCGCACACCACCAGGCAGGCGCACGACCACCCGCAGCGCGCCGCAGCCCGCCGCGCAGCCCTGCCAGCCAAGCCTGCACCTCCCAGCTGCACAAACAGGCGCACAACAGAGTACAGCACACAGCACACACGGCGGCGCGCGCGCAGCACACACAGACGCGCACGCGCATCCAACACGCACACGCGCACAGCACGCGCGCGTCGCACGCCAGCGCAGCGCTGCACACAGAGCACACTTGCCCACATCAGCAGCAGCCAGCCTGCCACAATCCTCATCTCACACACGCGCGCGCACACTCCCCCCTACCGGCGCACGCATTGGGCGTCGCCGAGAGCTCCCAAAGCTGACTTGTGTGGGCTGCTGGCGCCACGTCTGCGCGGCCATGGACTGAGGGGAACAGAGCACTCGAATCCGGGGGGGAAGCAC